>NC_057813.1:128272214-128292837 GCF_018294505.1 Triticum aestivum | reverse complement strand
CACCCCTCCCGATCAACAGGACCCCGTTTCGACTGTAGGAGGTCCGTTTCGTCCGTTTTGCGGTACGCCACACCCCTCCCGATCAATAGGACCCCCGTTTCGACCGTAGGAGGTTCGTTTCCTCCATTTTGCGGTACGCCAGACCCCTCCCAATCAACAAGACCCCGTTTCGAACATGGCCGGTCGAACACAAGGCCGTTTCCTCCGTTCTGCGGTACGCCAGGCCTCGTTTCCATCGCCTGTTCCATCCAAGCTGGTTGGCTCCCACGCGTTCCGTTGCCTCCCGATGAACACGACGCATTCCGTTGCCTCCCGATGAACACGACGCATTCCGTTGCCTCCCCATGAACACGACGATGACGCTGTTTCTCCGTTCTGACCCAGCCATGTACACGAGCCGCTATACGTACGTGTACATGCTTCGTGCGCGCCTCTACTACGACACGTATGCGCCTCTACTACGACACGTGCGCGCCTTTACATCGACCAGTATATATGTACATACACGTTCGCGACCAGAATGACAACGCTACATATGCTTCGACCAGGTGGGTCCCGACTGTCAGGCACTTCCTTGCCTGCGAAGATGTAGCTGGTGGGTCCCAACAGTCAGGGGGGCGAATCATTTTGGTTTTTTTGCCCGGATGCACTTCCTTGCGTGCGAAGATGTAGCTGGTGGGTCCCAGCAGTCAGGGGGCGAGTCATTTTTTTTGCCCGGACGCACTTCCTAGCATGCGAAGGTGTAGCTGGTGGGTCCCAGCAGTCAGGGGGGCGAATCGTTTTTTTGCCCGGATGCACTTCCTTGCGTGCGAAGATGTAGCTAGTGGGTCCCAGCAGTCAGGGGGAAACGTTTTTTTCGCGAAATACGGTGGCCCATCCGGTGGGTCCCCGCTGTCAGGTGGAGGAATGATTATTTTCCGCGTAATAAGGAGGCACTTCCTTGCTGCGGCCGTGGACCCAGCTGTCAGCCTCTCCACGTACAGCCCACGTCCGATGGAAGTTGTTCCTTGACCATGTTGACCATGCCGCACCGAAAGCACCAGGGCGGTGGACGACGACGAGGCCTAGGAAGGGGACGACGTGGAGCCGGGAAGACGCGGCAGTGGAAGCCCGCGCGGAGAGGAGTACGAGGGTTCAATGGTTCAGCTGCGGTGTGAGGCTGCCGTCGCCGCAGGGCCTGGCCAGCGGTGGGAATAGTAGGGGGCGGTGAGGCCTCCGCGGCAGCACATCCGGCCACGGGAGGCAAGAGCATGCGGCACAACCGGCGCTGCTTTGGGCGGCTGGAGCAAGAAGACCAGAGGTTGAAGAAGCACTACGGCCGTTGGACGGACATCGTACGGTCACTGGAGCTAGAATCGTTTATATTGACTAAGTTGACAAAGCCCTCCGTCCCCGTCAACTTAGTAGGCCCACAAGTCAACCTCCCACCAAGGTGGGTCCCAGCTAGCAGGGGGGTATTCATTTTTTTTGTGCGTAATAAGGAGGCACTTCTGCTGGGTCCGAGCTGACAGCAGGGGGAACATTTTTTTCGCGAAATACGGTGGCCCATCGGGTGGGTCCCAGCAGTCAGGGGCAAACGTTTTTTCGCGAAATACTAGTGGCCCGTCTGGTGGGTCCCTGCTGTCAGGTGGAGGAATAATTATTTTCCGCGTAATAAGGAGGTACTTCCTTGCGGCTGCCGTGGACCCAGCTGTCAGCCTCTCCACGTACAGTATTCTTCCAATGGAATTCGGTCGTTGACCACATTGACCACGCCGTGCCGAGAGCATCACAGCGGTGGACGATGGCGAGGCCTAGGAAGGGGACAACGCGGAGCCGGGGAAGACGCGGCAGTGGATGCCCACACGGAGAGGAGTACGAGGGTTCACTGGTTCGGCTGCGCTGCCGTCGCCGTAGAATAACAGGTGGTGTGGGTGAGTGGAGTGGACGGATGGCCTGGCCAGCGGTGGGAGTAGTATGGCGGTGGTGAGGCCTCCGCGGCAGCACAGCTGGCCACGAAAGGCAGGAGCAGGCGGCACGACCGACGCTGCTTTGGGCGGCTGGAGCAAAAAGACTAGAGGTTGAAGAAGCACTACGGCTGTTGGATGGACATCGTACGGTCAGTCGAGCTAGAATCGTGCATATTGACCAAGTTGACAAAGCCCTTCGTCCCCGTCAACTTATTAGGCCCACTATACTGGGTCCCAGCTAGCAGGGGGGTATTCATTTTTTGTGCGTAATAAGGAGGCACTTCCTTGCGTGCGAAGATATAGCTGGTGGGTCTGAGCTGTCAGCGGCGGTAACATTTTTTTCGCGAAATACAGAGGCCCTTTCGGTGGGTCCCAGATGTCAGGTGGAGGAATCATTATTTTGCGCGTAATAAGGAGGCATTTCCTTGCGTGCGGCCGTGGACCCAGCTGTCGGCCTCTCCACGTACAGTCCACTTTAGATGCATGTCGGTCGTTGACCACGTTGACGAGGCCACACCGAGAGCACCAGGGCGGTGGACGACGACGAGGCCTAGGAAGGGAACGACACGGGGGCAGGGAAGACTCGACAGTTGCTTCCCATGTGGAGGGGAGTACGACTGTACGAGGGTTTACTGGTTCGTCTGCCGTCGCCGGAGAATAACAACAGGTGTGGGACTATGGGTGAGTAGAGGGATGGCTAGGCCAGCAATGGGAGTACGGTGGGGCGGTGAGGCCTGCGCGGCAGCACAACCGGCCGCGGGGAGGAGGGAGCAGGTAGTCCCTCCGGCGCTTGTTTGAGCGGCTGGAGCAGGAAGAGCAGAGATTGAAGAAGCACGACGACCGTTGGATGGACATCCAACAATATACATGCCATCTGTGGAAAGCCTCAAATCTGTGGAAAAGAGCATACAACCCATCTGTCATTATTTCAAATAATTTACAGCCCATTTGCTAATTTTTACGGGTTTTCTTGGAGCCCATATTCTTTTTGTTAGCATCACAACCCATATTGTGGCCAGGGTTAAAAAATTATAGGAAATTTTGCATATGTCGGTGCGGTCTAAACTGTTTTTAATCCCGAAATTTTGAGTCACATTCAGACTGATTTTAAAAATAAATGTATATCAATATAAAATCCAATAAATTGTCCACGCATAAAAATCAATGCAATTTAAAATCTCGAAATGAAAAAAAGATATTTGAAACTAATTGCCGGTTTGATGTGTTTTAAAAATGTACAACCCATTTCTCATTACTGATAGGCCATTTTCTTGGCCAGCCAAATGAAGCTCTCCTCGTCTTGAAAGATTTGCAGCCCAATAGGCCTGATAAAGCGACTTACTTGACAAATCACAAAAAACTGGGCTAGCCATTTTCAGAAAGAAAAAAACTACTGGGTTGGTCTGTGGTAAACATAAAAGAAATGGCTATCTAGACAAGCCAGAGTGTCCCGCACAGCCCAGTTGACACCCTGCTTCCATCTCAAAAACAAATTAGATAAATGCCACTCCAATTATGGCGATCCATAAAAATGTCACTGCAATTTCCAAACTTTGAAAAATGCCACTGCAATTTTTGCAAACTTTGAAAACGCCACTGCAGTTTGCAAACTTTGAAAAATGCCACTCCAGACTTCAAAAAATGCCACTAGAAATGGCATGAAATGGCAGTTTTCAAAGTTTGGAAATTGTAGTAGCATTTCTCGGATACACCAGATTTGGAGTGGCATTTATCAAATTAACCCAAAACAAAAATAACTAGGCGAGTTGCTGGGTCCCTGGTGTCAGCCGCTCGTTGTGCAATTCTCTCGTTTATTGGCTACGTTGACAATGGCATGGGACCCAGATGTCAGAAATCCACTAGGAGGAGCCATTTTTTATTATCTTGAAATAAGGAGGCACTTGCTTGCGTACTGCCATGACCTTGACGGGTCCCTGCTGTCATCCTCTCCACGTACAATCATCTCCTGATTGTGTACGCGTCAACTTGCTATGCCCACAAGTCAGCCTCTAAACCCGTGGAGGACAAATACAACCCATTTAAAAAAATAACAGCCCATTCCATACGTTCAAACGGAAAGTTCAACATTCAGAGCAAAGTAATAGGTCTGATCCACATATAGAGTACTGAACTTCCACGTTGACAACCATCATAGCCAATTTAACTATCTACTCCCACTAATACTCTAGTAGAGTACAAGTACTAACTTACTCTTAGCTAACTAGACGATGCCGGCCGCCATCTGTGGTACATGCTAAACGCCGGCACGGCGTCCTGCGCCTCGCCTCGGACCTGCCAGAGGTGCGATAGGGCGTGCTGCTCGCGCGCGTGTTGGCCCTTTCCATGCCGGTGTGGTCCACCGAAGCTTCGGCTTCCAAGCGGGAAACCCACTTGATGAGCTGGTAGTAAAAATCGGCGTCACGAACGCGTGCATGCTCGACAGCCTCCAGGGCTATTTCCCGGGCGCCGGTCTCCACGTAGTCGGCCCAGTTGCGGGTGTTCTGGTCGCGACTCAGAGCATCGGTGCGCTGCTGCTCCATGTCCCGCTGGCGGCGCCAATCGGCGATACGCTGCTCGTCCGCCTGGCGGTCGCGCTCCAACAACTCCTGCTCCTCTGCCATGCGGTCGCGCTCCAACAACTCCTCGATCTGCGCATTGCCATCTAAAGACAGATAGAATGCCTCCTCCCTCCGTCTGCCTCCCGGTGAAAAACTGAACACTAGTTCCGGCGGTGACTGCCTCCGGCGTCGGCTACCGCGGACGGGCGGGGGCATGGCCGACGTGGCGAGCGACGTCGGGCCGGTGGGGGCTTATGAGGATATGGCGAGTTGGGTCACGGTGGCACCGGAGAAGGCCGGGAAACAGTACTTATAGGGGGAAGGTAGCGCGACAGTCATCGGAATTCAATGCATAATGGCTTAGCGCGCCAGCTTGCCATGGAAAACTAGGGAAACTGAAATTATGACTGTGCCGTCCTGTCCCGTCTGGGTCGCACGCCGGCATGGCGGTCAGACAAGTGCACTCGAATCATCTCCCTCCTTGTCAATAATGATTCCACGGATTTAAAAAGCCCGCAACAATTAAAGCGTATCTTTTTTCGCATCAGTTAGCTGCCTTAATTACGGCCGGCTGCATGCAGGCACTCAGAATCACTCGCAGGCAGTACGCGAAGCAGCATGCAACGAGTCGCAGCCGAGGGCACGCATGCAGCCACTTAAATCGCTGGAATTAATTAGGCTTAAACTTCTACATGCCGTTAATTATTTCCATGCCTTGGTCTTGCTGCTTTGCTCACGGGACTAATAAACCCGGACAGAGGGAGTACCTTGGTTGGTGAGAGGTTTGAATTAAGCCCTGCAAACCGAAAAGGAGGTACTAGTAATGTCGGTTTTTTGTGTAGGATTATCCTATCCTTTCAGTACTGTAATGTCGGTGATTACGTGTCTTGTAACCGGATCTTTATTTTATGAATGAGAAACATATTACCTCGCAAAAAAAGGAAAGGAGGTACTAGTACGTGCGTGATCCGCTATTTATTCGTGTTGGATCAAGTAGGTCGCTTCTTGAATTGAGCCCTGCAAACCGGAAAGGAGGTAGTACGTGCGTGATCCACTATTTATCCGTGTAGGATCGACAGTGTAGCTTGTCAGTTTCTTCAAAGGTAGGCATTTTTATCCGTGTAGGATCGATAGTGTACCTTGTCAGTTTCTTTAGAGGTAGGCATTTTTATTCAAAAAACTGCCACTTCGCATCTTGTGTCGCAAATAAAACTGCCAGGAGCGCATTTGTAGGCTAGCTAATGATCGATCAGTAACTTGTAAACACTGAGCGAACAGAAATAAGTAACTGTTAATGCATCTCAATGATTCACAGATCATATACAAATTTGTAGCTCCAAAAGAAAAGATCAGCCACTTCGGATCTTGCGTCGCAACTAAAACTAACTAGTACGATTCCCATACATAAGATCAACATGTTAATGCATCTCAATGATTCACAGATCATATACAAATATGTAGCTCCAAAAGCAAAGATCTAGAAAAAACAACTGTTCTTCCTACTAACATGGATGCTTCTCTTGGCCAACATTCAGTACAGACTAAAAGACAAATTTGTTTGTGAAGTCTACAATTCCTCTTGCAAACGTAAGTGGTTTCACCAACAGATGGAACCATGAGAATGAACCACACATGATGGAGGAACATCCACTGCAATATGATTTGGTCTTCTCTCGATCACACCACGAGACTATTTTCGGAATACAAACTTTAACTTAGGGAAAATGATGCCCATTGTATAATCGGACCAAAGCAATAAAGCACCTAGTGTTGGCCAGTAAATAGTACAGTACTACTTTTCTGTAGTCCATGAAGTGACTATCCAATCTTTGTGTCTATTTTCAAATGGCACTGCATGCAGTGACTATACTATTCTCTTGTGCAGTTCAACCAAAATTGCGGACACTTTGTTTGTTTGCCAAATAGCAACGGACAGACATCTCTGTCTGCACAAATATCAAGCAGCTAGTAAACATATACCACACCATGTTCGCAGTGATGGAAGAGGTGAAATCGATACAACCGAAATTGAGCATCCAATCATTGAATCCTGTCCTGCACCTCCAATGTAGGTCCACCCTGCCAATAAATTCACATGCAAACCACTAGTATTACTATCTAATGACAGTACAAAAAGAGTAGCAAGATAGTAGCAAACCATGTACCTTCGTAATGAAAAGCTCATAGTGCCACCAATTGGATATAAAGGTTTGGAAAAAAACATGCTCCTAATGTTGAACCAGTTGGACTTTTTGTGCAGTTCCACTAAAATCAAGCATCCCTGTTTGCATAGATATTGAAAGTGGCACTAGTTGAAGCATAGACTCACAAATATAAGCATTCCAATTTCTTAATGGGAAAAGGTAGCAAGACTGTTTCTAACCACCAGTTTGAAGGAATAAATAAAGCAACAACGGCTGATGTCAGGAAGGCATACACAGTTTTTTCTGAAAAACTGAGCCATTCCTGACCTTTCCTCTTCTTTTAAGCAAATTTTGTGCAGTTCTACTAAAATAAAATGCCATCACCGCCTTGACAATTCAGTGAAACTGTACAAAAGGAAATGACTTAACATTACATCATGATGTCGGGTATGTAGTCGACAGGCATTAGAGACAAACATACAGACCTCCTCCGATAACGTAATGAACATTAATTTTAACAAAGGTGTGACTAGCTTTACCGGGATAATTTGAGTGAACTCTACACCCTCTGTTCCTTAATATAAGACGTTTTCGCGGTTCAATTTAAAGTACCCAAACGTCTAGTATTTAGAAAAACAGGTAGAAGTTTTCTTGAGCACATATCTGGGAAAGCTTGCCACACTTTATTTATGTCCATACGCTAATGCAACACCATTCAAATACTACAAATATACACTAATCCAGTGGCTAGTGCAACAGTAGAGTACTTAGTTTATTACAGGGTACAATACAATGGTTTTACTGAACATATTTCAATAAACTCTAGCACTGGAAGGTTTCTATAAGAATTAACAATACAAAATGTAAAGGTAACAAGTTTCAGCATTGGTATACTAGCTGTGCATGAGCATTAAACCAAATACAGAAGTCTAAAGGTAACTAGCATTATTAACTAATGACAGTATAAAAAAATTGCAAACCATGTACCTCCAAGGTAAATATCATTTCGAACTCGGGGGGACCTTAAAAATTGCTATCCCAATCTTGATAATTGATCAAACATAAAAACTTGATCGAACGAATCAAGAGAACAACGGAGGAGGAGGTGCCCACTCTTGACCTTTCCTCTTGTCTTCATAATTGTCTGTGCAGTTTAACCAAAATAAAATGACATCAGTGCCTTGGCATTTTGGTGACACTGTACAAAAAAATTAACTTATCTCATGAAAGTGTGGTATTTAATCTATAAGCATTAAGAGTGCAAAAATCTGAAGGTAGTAACAAGTTTCATCATTGGTATACTGGCTGTGCAACAGCATTAGAATGCCTTAGCTGAAAAATCTTTAATACATCCACAATTAACAGCTAACCCTGAAATAATCCAGTGACATTAAATGACATTGCTTAAATTTATCGGCGGCATTAGACTGAGAGCGGCATTAGTTAAATGTGGTATCACTTTAGCAGTAGCATTGCTTGACTTGACTGCTGACATTATACTAACAGCAAAAAAAGTGGCAATAAGAGCATGGGAGGCCCATTCGGACAGTGGGCGCACCAGTACGATGTACCTCCACGGACGCAGAGTGGTGAGGGAGGTATGGTTGCCTAGAGCAACAAATATCCAGGCAGCATATGTGTATTACGTCCCATTTTTGTTCTCTTTAGCCACCTTTTTCCTATGTGAGGACAACAAACCGATCGACCTGGTGATTCTCTATTGCGTTGTCATGCCTTTCTACCCTTCTTCAACCAAGAGACATGAGACTCATTCCTTAGCTACTGATTTTCCCCTTTTCAACCTAGATGCGGGTTCGATGCCTACTCTCTTGGACAGTACAGTCTCCCTTCCTTTCCTTATTCAACCCAGACATGGATTAGTCTGCATGAAGTAGGGTTTCCTTTAATAGTGCAAATTATGGTTTTCATCTGCGTGGCCAGTAGAGCACAGGATAGCAAATTGGGAAGGTGGTGGAGTGGAAAAAGATCCACATGCAACGACGTGCCAGATGGGGCAATAGAACAAGGGTATGGTTCGAAAAGAGGTAGCATACCTGAGGGTCGGCGGGAAGTGGCTTCGCTCGTGGTCGTCGTCCTCCGCACACACTACGGCAGCGAGCTTGGGGACGGAGGCCATCCCATGCGGGCGCTAGGTATGAGAGGACGGCCTTGTCGTCAGTGCGTGACCTCGCTCGCCGACGACAAGTGCGTCAACGCTGCACATCCTTTTCTTCCCCGGCGAATCTGTGACCACCGGTGAGGAGGGAGAGAGGGGCTGTCTTTTTTAGATCTGGAGAGAGGGTGGTAGTGTGAGAAGCAAGTGGGCAGCCCTTGGCAAGAAAGCGCTGAAGCTCCATCCTATATATCTTTTTTATACTACTAGTACTGGAGGTGGAGTAGTGGTAGAGTAGTTTATATTTTCTCTGCGTACAGTACCAGTTAGTCGTGCTTCAAAACTGAACGGCATGCCATTAAAATAAAGGTCGATAACTAATGCGGCACCTCGGGCCAACGCGGCCAGATCGCATTTTGCATGAGAAATTACACACCATGTTTCGTTGACATGTGGTCCCGTTCCAACATATCAGTGAGATGACGGCGAGTAGTAGGAGTATTTCTGAGCCGACGTGTAGGCCGGGGCGCCCCTTTGTGAACCGTGGCAAACTGGCAACCGTCCACCAACTCTTCGCCTTTCCCTCTTGATTTGGAACTGCTGTCGCACGCTCTTCCTCTCCCTCCTCCATTTTCCTTCAGCCCTTCACCCTTTCTTCTGCCATTATTCGATCGTCTTCTCCATGGAGGGAACAGGACGGAAACAACCCCGTTATTCTTGCCCCGATCTGAAAGATGACGTGGTGGAGGCTCTCATTGATCGGTGCGACGTCATCACCTCGTCTAGCATGGCAGGTTCGTTTAAGCCCATTCTCGACTCAACTAATAACATCATTACAAGGAACCCAAGAGTCAAGGAGCGGTTTGATCTCCCCTATCTTCTTCGCCGTGACCCTGATGATTGGCGCCATCACGACGGAGGCCTCGCCTTGTGCAAGTTGATGCCGCTTGATAATGATACGTATGATGTTAAGATGCCATCGCTTGATGACAAGGCTTGAGCAGGCGCAAATGGAGATTGGGTTGTTTACATTGGGTCCAACTGCGAGTGGGAACTTGTGAATGTGTACACTTGTGACCGGGTTCCACTTCCAAAAATCTCAATAGACTGCCCAGAGGTTGAGCACACCGGTATTGTACGCATGTTCAAATACAATCATGGTGACTGTCTTCTACGGAAGATAGCAATTTCTCAAGTTCCCAACCGCTCTTGGAATTACAACAACTATGAAGTTGTTGCTATCTTCGACAAGCTTGTTGCCGTCCTCGGTGGTTTGACTGGATGGATATTGCTCAAAAATCAGTTTCTGTACACGAATGAGTACTGTGATGCAATTCAATACAAGGGCCTTGTGTTTGCTGCCACCACTCGTGGCACTGTTTTTGCATGGCATCCTCGTTGTTTCGGTAAGTTTGTCTTCCACCATAATTATAATTGTTTCATCCACATGCATGCGGGTTAGCAAGTTTCCCTTTACTAATTAACCTTCTTGTTGTGTTTCCAAGGTCCTATGAACATTCCACCACCTATACTTGAAGATTTTTATAACCAAGGGGGAGATGACGATGGTGATGATCACGAGCATGAGGACGAGCAGCGCCCATATACTATTTGGCACCTGGCAACTAATTCCGATGGATCACCTCTTCTCGTGTGTATATAGCCCACTGATGATGTTACTGCTAAGGATGCAGGTGTAGTCTCCCATGGTCGCACTCTCCGGACATATTCCAACACCCGTTGCATGGTATTCGGGATGGATACTAGTGTGCTAGCGCCAACTCCTTCTCCCTGGTACAGAATTGATAGTCTTGGAGAAAACTCGCTCTTCCTTGGACAAAACTATCCAATGATGGTGAAAGGCGATCCAACTACTGTTGACACAACATTACTACCATTTATGAGAAGCAACTGTGTCTATACCTCGGACATTTGGGTGGTTCCCTACCCTGGAACTGATATAGTAGGCCGCTTCAGCCTGGATGATCAGTCCTGCGTTGGTCTCCAGATCGACAATGGATGGCCCGTCCCAGAGAAACACTTGTGGTTCAAAGCAAGCATTTCCAACGCCGAGGAATGGTTGAGTTGAAGTTCATTTCATTGCTTGTTATTTGTTGTGTGGTGAAAACTTTAGTATTTATAATGTATCCTTGTTGTCGATGTGGGTTGATGACCTGTTGTATGTAATAAAATGATATGCCTGTGATAAACTTACTAAATTTATGAATGGCTTTCGAGTCGCTTCTGTGAGTGAGTGGTGCGACGAGGCAAAAAAATATTTCCCGAATACATAATTGTACGTGCATTGCAACAGGTTATCGGATGAGGCCAATCAACAATAGTAGTACACTATTTGTACTAGCTTCACATGCTTCGCGCGTCGTGCGGGTGTTTTTACTGTAGCCATATTGTACGTAACCAGCACCTCGAATCCTCGATACTAGTAGTACTATATAGTAAGTAGTAGTAGTAGGGTAGCATGGGCCAGAACAAGAATTCACGTCCAGGAGTACGACACATGCCACCAACACGACTTCCATCTGACACCATATTTCTTGGAGTCCGTGCTAGAGCAATGTCTGCAACCTCATCGTTTCTCTAACTCAGCCATCACGCGGCGGGCGAGGTGGGGGTTTGCCGATAGTCGGTTTCCTTAACTGTGGTCCCACTTGTAAGGCCAATTGCAACGCACGACCCCAAACGGACCTCCGTTTTGCATGAACTCCAACGATAATTTTGACTAGAAAAGCAAGACCAAAGAAAACAAGAACCACAAGAATACATTTTACTACTCCTGTAAGTTGGATTAGTGCCTTCTCGATGCATTCATTGTTGATCTGTGGAGGCTCGATCTTGCGTGCTTCTTTCTTCTTCGAGTGTAAAGAAGTAGACGTTGCTTCCTCGCATCTAGTCTCATGTCTAGCCTCTATTCTAGTACTCCCTCCGGTCCGTTTTTCTCTGCGTCTAAGCAGCAACACACATACCAAGTAGGAGTATCAACAAGTGCACTAATCTCACCTATAGCCTCTGTGCTAGCTAAAAGTGATAGAACATCTACTAAATTGCGCTCTATCAATATTTGGATGTACTCTTCTTCCCAATACAAAAACTTGCATCCATTCTACTCCCTCCGTTGCACAATACATGCCTTCTATTTGTCAAAATATATATGTATCTAGACATGTTTTAGTATATAGGTACATCCATTTTTGGACAAATGGAAGTCAAGTATTTTGGAACGGAGGGAGTACACAATAAAATTTTTAAGTTAGCACAACTAGTCTAATCCGAGAGCACAACCAAAGATTTGGTCGGGTTCTTCCTCCTTTTCCCGACACGTGGGACATCCAGCATCCAGGTCGTGTCATGAAAGAAAATAGAGTGGTAGTTGAAGCCACGAGATGTGCATCTTGTGTTAAACTGTAAATAGAATCTTACTACTCTTGAGTAACTCCAAAAGCGGCCACCGAAGATCTTTCTTGGATTTGTTTTTCATCACCAGCACGTCGAGGTGAAAGATGTGCAGGTTCAGTGGGTCCGCTTGCGTTTTCACTAACACGTGGGACCGCATGTGAGCAAACAGACGATGGGCTCCGCGCGTCCGCTGGCTGGCTGAGAAGAGAGATAGAGGAGGCTGAGCACGGACTGCAGGAAATTTGTTCTACGTACCTCGATATAGGCTCGATATAGTGGGGTGGCATGGGCCATAACTAGCATTCACGTCTAGCAGTACGGCACACGCCACCCACATGAGTCCCATCCGACACCAATTTTCTTAGAGTCCGTGCTACAGCCATCTCTTCTCCCTCTTGTTTTCTCAGCCATCGCGCCGTGGGCGGGGTGGGGGGTTTGCCGATAGTCGGTTTGCTCAACTGTGGTCCCACTTGTAAGTGAAAATGCAACACCGCACACATTCCTACTTGAGCGGCGTGCCAGACCAACTGTGTGGGGGTGCGACGCGAACACGACAGGCTTTTCCTTTTGAAATCATAACTTGTAAAATTTGGTTCTGCTCCATGGCGCGATCGATAGATAGAAAATAACGATTTAGCCTAGAGTAATGAGAAGTTTGGTTCTGGCGTCGTTCATGCATGGAGTACGTAAGAAAATTATGAAGTTGATGCGAAAGGTAAGATAATTACTGCAGTATCATATACTACTACATGGATTTGACGGAAAGATAAAAATACATACGGATCCATCAATGACATCCTCACGCCCTAGTGCGCCGGGTCACCAACCGACGTGTAAGGAGCAGTGGCATTGGCGGCGAGCTCAACGTGCTTCTGAACAGTGCCGTGCAAGGTTGCCCTGTGGTCAAAGAAGGCCAGCGTCCTATCGTCCTCCTCTTGCATGTAGTTGTCCTTGTGGATGATTTGCGCGTAGACGTGGGTGATTATGTCGATGGTGTCTTGCTGCGTCAGGCACTGCGCGGCAAGCGCGACCTCGAGGTGGACATTCTCCGGCGCGACGGCGGGCAATCGCAGGGCCACTAGTGCGTCGAAGAGGTTGTCACCATAGTGGCTGTTGAGGGTGGCGGGCATCGCAGAGCCTGTGTGCGTCGGTTGGAGGCTTATGTCAAAGTCGTCCGCGAGCTTCTTGACGACGGTGAACTTGTCGAGGAAACCAACGAAGACCTCGTCGAACAAGGAGATGAAGGTGTCGTCCAAGCGGCCCCTCGCCCTGGCGGCCTCAAGCAATACTACCTGGAGACGTTCCTCATTGTCGGGCCGCAGGCCGGCGTCGTGGACCATCTGGCACAGCCGGCTGATGCTCGCGCTCATCGCCTCCGTGGGTCTATCTTAGCTTCTAGTCAACTGATCTTGCGATTCGAGTGATCACTCTTGCCCTTGGTTAGCGTGCGTAGGTGCGTAGGATTTCGTACTACTCCTTGGCCCTCTACTGCACCTGCCTTTGGCTGTATGATAGGTGGGCCAGCCACCCCTAGGCCCACATGTCATTCACCCAAAGGAAGTTGCCGTAAGTCAATGAAGCTGCGTCCCCCTCCGTGCCGGTGCAGTATAGTCATCTCACCGGACCTCTAGTTGGGGCCAAACAAGAGAAGTTTGATGTTTACTGGTTTATTGGTCCCCTTTGCATTTTGCACCAAGTTTTGACCTTTGATTTAACTAATAAAATGTTAATGCATGTAAACAAAAATGTTGTGTAAGTCACATTACAAAAACCAAATAATCCCAAAACACTTAGGCACGGTGCATTAACTCCCTCCTTGTTTCTTATTTCGTGACATATCAACCAATGAGAGATGTGGGCCGTGCATGCTTTCAATGACTTGAGACTACCAAACATGACATGCAGTGTTTCGTTCATTGCATGTAATCCTATTAGTACTCTAGTTAGCAAAAAAGCATTAAGTTCTCTCGCCGATAGGAATAAAACACCATGTATTTATTTACAGAGGGAGTAGTACATTTTTTGTGACATGCATAACTAGATATTGCTAGTCAAATACTAAAATCCAGATGGACGTGGTAGTACTCCTAAATCCAGATGGTGGTGCTACTAGTACTAGTAGTAGTACTACCAATGTACTGTAGTAGTAGGAGTACTAGCACTGTACTACCCGTTGGTCAAATTATTACGTGCTGCTCCTCACAGTGAAGTGACAAGACCCTGCGCCAGAGATGACACCTGAGTATATGCGCTGTGTTCGGCATACCATAGTTAGCCTCACTGTCTGCAGTCACTATCATCATGGCTGTAGAGCTAGCCTGCTTACAACTAGCCCTGTTTGACATAATTTCCCGTGCGTAGATGCTCGTGCATTGCACGGAACACCAAGATTGGGGGTGGACGACTCAGGCAGCGGCATCGCGCTAGATTTTTCCACGGCCTTCTAGATGTGGTGGGGAGGAGATAAGGCTGATTGTGAGAGACAAGGAGTTGTTTGTAAATAGGGAACAAGTGCGGGCATCTTTTTGCAAAAATGGAGAAGCTTGGTTTGTATGCGTCAGATCTAGATCCGATGGCTATTGGTGAAAGATGGGAGGCACAACATCATCACCAACTTAGGACCTCTTTGATTCGCAGGATTTTGAAAACGCAGGAATAGGACACGACAATATTACAAGTTTCAAACTGATATTACAAATGTTAGGAGTAATGCTGCACCTAGGAAGAGGGAATTACTAGGAAGTTTACGTAAGAACTTTCGTTACTTTAGGTGGATGCAGCATTATCGTACAAACTAAAATCCACCGCCCTGACAAGTCACTAATGGGAAAATAAGTTTTCGAGTCTCTGGCCACTTGATGTTTCAAAAACAAATTCAGCTTCTGCGGAGACTTTTTCATTTAGGCTTAGAAGCTTGCGGTGATCAGCACGCCATTCATTGTTGCGCCAGAGAACGCCAAACCTCATTACCTTGAGCACACTTGCCTCCAGAACAAAGAACCTGGCCAATTTAATCTCAGATGTGCTGCCTCGGTAGTCGATCAAATCAACTTCTGTAAGATGGAGAGCAAGGCATTCGATGAGATTGTTATAGTGCAGAACATTTTTCACTTTCGGGTCTTTCTTTATCTGTAGAAGAAGAGAACATATTAGAGCAGCTGGCTACATAAGATTGCCGTGTCATCAAGAGGTACCAATATCATTCCCTCATACGATAGGGTTGGCTGGCTAGTGATATTTTTTCACTCTCTCTCTCTCTCTCTCTCTCTCTCTTTCTGTTTCCTCTCATTTAACTAGGAGCACGTGAAGAGCTTGGGCATTTGTTGCCTTCCACTATGTGGCTGATGCCATATTTCGCAAAAGTATGCCACATAATACGCATCAATGTCAAATCAAAAGATTTTGGCACCGCTCTCGCGATGTGAGAGAGTTGGCACCGCTGTGCACACAGACCCACATGTATAAACAAATCAATCAAACCAACTACACCAGCCTCTCACTCTCCGAAACATGTGTTTTTTTATTGCCTCAGTCCTCTCTCTCCCACGGAGTGATTTTTCATTGCGTGAGTTAATTTGGCACCGGAGCAAAGTAGGTGATCTAGATTGGGGCACCAGGTGAGCAATGGAGGGGCATCGATGCCAAATGCATCACAAGTGAATTTGGCACATGTTCTTGCCTACATAGCCCACTTTTGTACTCCCTCCATCTCAAAATTCTTGTCTTAAATTTGTCTAAATACGGATGTATCTAGTTACATTTTAGTGTTAGATACATCCGTATCTAAACAAATGTAAGATAACAATTTTGGGACGGAGGGAATACTACCTCGTATTTAGTATAAAATTTTGACCATAGATTTACCTAAGAAAATGCCAATGCATGTCACTAAAAATTACACCATTTGAAATTATGTTCAAATACGAATCCAACGATATAGTTCTTAGTGACATGCATTAACATTTTGTCAGTTAAATCTATGGTCAAATTTTGATACTACAAAATTGGAAGAGTAAACTAGGACAGAGGTAGTACTTGCTCTTAGGGTAACCATAGACTTACTGGAGTAGTCTAAGTTACTTTCCACTATGACTAGCCTAGGCTACTATAGTAGTACATCATAAAAACTATGCAGGTGATCACGTGAGAAAAAAATACTAAAAACATTTCTTTCGGTGCAGTGCGTATATGCAGTTTTGAACACTACACTTGTCATCGTAATTTGGGAAAATTACAAAAAAATTGAGCTACGTTGTGATTACCATTTACTTATAGGAAAGAAGTTTCACCTCAATGAGTAGCTTCTTCGTGCACGGAAAGCATGTAAGGAATCCAACAACTTGATCCAGATTGGGGCCGATAGATTTTAGTGCTAAGATCTTCACTGTGCGCATGGACTGGGTCAAGCTTGTGGGAATCATTTTCTGGAAGACGGTCGTAAATACATCAAGAAGAAATTTAAAAATGTGAATTTCAAGAAGATGGAGAAGAAGATGAGTGTTGTACCTGAACGATTACGGATCCAATAAAGAGTTCGGAGAATTTGGCAGACGAGTACACCAACACTGTCAATTTTGGCGCGTTACTGACCCTGATTTTTGTTGGACCTTCTAGATCTGATACAAGCAATCTCTCAAGGAAAGGCGCATTCTCAATGACCATAACGTGGAACAGCTGGAGTGATCTCTTCCCAATTGATGTCTTGTTGCGGGGCCAGCAAGACACATAAATCCATCGGAGATTCGTCGAGGCGATGTGGAGGCTAATGAACCTGTGGATCTGCTCAAGACGAAGGTACTCAAGGGCAGTACAGCTGCGGAGCAGGTGCTCCATAGCCTTCTTCGAGATGACAACATCAAAGAGGTCGAGCTGCTTGAGTTGAGGAATAAGAAGGGCGGGCGCAGCATTAATCTGGGGAAGATAGCAGGAGCTGAAGCTGGCGCGGCGCAGCGTTGGCGTGAGGCGGAGTGCGGACGGCGGCAGAGAGCGACATCGTCTAGCTTCAAAGCTGAGCTCCTCGAGCTGATCTAGGGCGGGGGATAAGAACCACTCGTCGAACTTGGGTTGGACCTTGCAGTTGGTACTGAACATGCGGATGTCAAGGCATCTGGCTGGCCCAGGGTGCGATGAAAGGATCTTGGAGACTGCGGCCATGCGTTTGCAATCCCCGTCACAGAGGCAGCTGTCGACGGTGAGGTTGAGGGGGACGCAGCGCCAGAGGGGGCGCCAACACTGGGAGAGCAGGGCGGTCCGCACGGCAGATTTGGTGGGGAGGAGGCCGATGATGACGAGCAGCATGTCGTCGGGGAGGCTGCTGATGAAGTCCAGGCTCGCCGGATGCGGTTTTGGCTTGAGCCACCTCCGCTTGTTGGCTGCCTCGCCATCCATCTCAACCGGCGGCGACACCGGTGTACACGTGTGCTGGTGTGTGTTGTGTGCTGGGTGTGCGCGAGTGCGTCCTTCTGTGCATGCCACCGCGTAGTGGTGAATTGTGCGCGAGTGCATCCTTCGCGCGCAAGAAGTTTGTCCTCAATGCACCCTCAATTTACTAGCGTGCGGGGTGCTACCCCGAGTGGTTTCAACTTTGTTTACTTCACCGCGTGTTAGATGGGCCTCTAGTTTACTTATTTTCACCCACTGCCACATGGGCCAGCACACCAAGATACAGAACACGAGCTAACAACGCAGCATGTGGATTGGTTGACCGGTCAACTAAACAATATATAAAGCTATACGCTGACACAGTGAGCGTATAATCCGTCGGTATAGAGAGTTCGAGTGAGAGGGGAGGCCCGTGAGAGATAGCAGAGAGAGAGAAAGAGCTACTCCCTCCGTTCGATAATGTAGTTCCAACATTTTTTTTAGTCAAACTTTTGAAACTTTGACCAAGTTTGTAAAGAAATTACTTATATCTACAATACCAAAGATAAATGATAGTATGAAGTAAGTACATGTTGTGATGAATCTAATGATCGTTCCAGATGTAAATGTTTTTCTCCACATATACCTGGTCAAACTTTTCTGAGGTTTGACTTTTCAAAACATCCATATGCTTATGGATGTGACAGAGTCCCTAATGAGAGAGAGAGAGAGAGAGTGAAAAAAGTGTGTGTGCGTGTGTGAAAGAGACATGGACAACACACGATAAAAGTAGAGAAAAAGCGTGCGTGTCTTATGCAAACATATCACACATGCATCTTCGACAACGGAGGCAAGGTGAGGAGATAGTGTGTGGTTGTTTGGAACCGAGAGAGGAAGACCCCTAGCACGTGGCCAAGAGGGGTCTGACAAACAAGGGAGAGAGGTCGAGAGAGACGTACGGAGAAAATGCGGACATGGGGAGGAGAGAGTGTATGTTTGTCATAGAGAGATCCCCTGGAGATCTTGATGGGACTACATGGGTGGGAGATCGAGTGACAAGGTGTGTGCGCGATAGAAGATGCCCCGAGAGATATCGAGATAGACGTATCGATGGAAGGAGACAATACGTGTGTTCCTGATGGCTAGTAAGAGATAATCATACTTAGTAGGGGGGGGGGAGTGCTTGCGCCTATGGCCCTTCTTGGATACTCTAACTCAGTTAGAGGTTAGAGTTAGATTCTAACCCTGAACTAACCCTGAACTAACTCTAAGTAAAGAGGTGTTTGGATGGCAGGGTTAGATGGAGCGCGGATACGGCGAGGCACCTTCACGGGCGGTGCGAGAGGGAGGGAGGGAGAGGAAGAGAAGCTTTGAGGAAGTGGGGAGGGATCTGCTGCGGGGAGAGCGAGAGAAAAAAGTGTTTATTAGTGGTCCCGAGAAGAACTAACCCAAATAAGCACCTCTTGGATGGGTTAGTTTTTTTGGATGGGTTAGATGAATCTAACCCAAACCAACCCTCCTGTTTGGATCTTTTTGGGTTAGTTGACTCCAAACTAACCCAAACTAACTCTAACCCATGAATCCAAACAGATCCTATGATGGAGTGAGGGATTATGGTACTTAGGGGGGGTGCATGTCACATGGAGAGAGAACAAGGGCGGAGAGTGTTGGATGGGTCTATATGTATAGCGCGAGCGAGACATGTGTATGTGTGAACCAGGGAGATATAAGGCCAGTTTGGCTTGCGTCCTGAGCATCTTTTGCGTGGCCTGGGGTTGTGCCTGGATTTCATGCACGCTTGTTTGGTTGCTACCCTATGAAAAAGAAAGCCCGCCTGGGCTGGGTTCCATTGCACTTTAGTTAGCCTGGCTGAACTCTAGACACTGCAAGTAGCCTGGCCCAAGTGACCGATTTCAAACGCTTAGCCGTGCCTGGTCGTGTGGCCACGAGGTTAACAGCAACATGGATGGATATTAGCATTAAATAATTGATGCATGGATTGATTGATGGGACGTTGATGCTTTGCCTGGCCCAGGCATGAACCAAACGCTTCAGCACCACACAAGCCTGGCCAGGCAAAAATATTTTACATCTCACGTCCACACCAGGCAGTACCGGCCATCAAGGCATGAGGGTCAGGTCATGAACCAAACTGACCAATAAAGTTTGAGAGAGATTGAGGAGCCCCGATAAGGCTGAGTGGTGCGTCAGATAGCTGAGAGGAGGAAAGAGATATCCCATCCGCTCGATAATGCAGTGCATGTAAATTTTTTTAGAAGTCAAACTTTGGAAACTTTGATCAGGTTTACGCAAATGTTATTTATATCTACAATACCAAAGATACATCATACAAAACTACATCTCATGGTGAATCTAATGGTATATGTTTGCCGTGCTAGATGTAATTCTTTTTCTCCACGTACACGGTCAAACTTTGTGATGTTTGACTTTTCAATAAATCTATATGCTATGGACGGAGGAGAGTGCCTCAGTTGAGACAGATCAAGTGCGTGTGAAGGAGAATGAGTAAGTGTGCAAAAAGAGTATGTGTGTGAAAGAGAAAGTGACAACAAACGATAAATTAGAGAGAGTGTGTGTTTTTTCGTTTCTTATGCGAACATATCACGCATGCATCTCCGAGATGGAAAAGCAAGGCGAGGAGATACACGAAGATAGCTAGTGTGTGATTGTTTGCAACGGATAGAGACACCCCTGTAGCACATGTCCAATAGAGGTCTGGCCAACAAGGAAAAAAGGTCGAGAGGGACACATGGATGGCATGGACGCATGGGGAGGGAGAGAGGGTGTGTTTGTGATAGAGAAATCCCCTCGAGATCATGAGGGGACTATATGGGTGGGAGATTGAGGGAGTGCGTGCGCGATAGAAAGATGCCTCGAGAGAAATCGAGATAGACCATGCACATGTTTGTGATGGAGACTAAGATTAGCTAGTCATATACATATAGGGGGGACTGCGTGTGCCTACAATTGAGTGAGAGACCATCATACTTCGCTAGCTGGGCATGAGATTGTGTGTGTGTGTGCGTGTGAGATGGAGAGAGAATGAGGGAGAGAGATAGAGTT
>NC_057813.1:128245549-128272126 GCF_018294505.1 Triticum aestivum | reverse complement strand
TATGTGTGACCCAGGTGGATGGAGAGTTTGAGAGGGGGGGGGGAAGAGCTCGGAGACGACATAGTGGTGCGTGAGAGAGTTATAGGCAAAGAGCCAAGGAATTTGTGTGCGTACGATGAGTGCACCCAAGATATCTAGCTTGGACTAGCTAGAGTATCATACATAGTGTGCGAGAGAGACCTATAGATGGTGTATATATGAATGCGAACTAGAAAGACCCCCCACACACACAAAGAGAGAGAGAGAGAGAGAGAGAGAGAGAGAGAGAGAGAGAGAGAGAAAGAGAGAGAGAGAGAGAGATGGAGATAAAGGGAGAGAGACCAACAAGGTTTTTATGTCGGATGCATGCGGCAGAATTGAAGATTGTCGGCGAGAGAGAGTGAGAGAGAGAGAGAATAGAAGTCCGGGCGAGGGGGAGGTCGCGTTTTATGCATCAAAGACTGATATAAACCATGTTTCGATATAAACTTGCATTCAAATATTTAAATTGGAGAACATGTTGTCGACAATCCACACATGAACGGATATACGCGTATATCAAACAAGTTCATTAATTTGACTTTCAACATGTTCATGGAGTACTATAATATTGTACAACATGCTACTCGATTGAGGTGTTCAATTTTGGATATAGTTCACTATTTTGACCTACTGAACGAGATAGCTCATTGAATCGAGATATTTTATTTTGGGCTTGATTCACATTTTTGAGTGGGTCAACTATTTATCATATAGTAAATCTCTAGCAACGAGCATGTAAAAACACATTACTCCCGGGCATCATCTCTCCATCTAAAAAAGAAGTGGCAAGCTAATATTTCAAAATTTGATTCGAATCGACTTGGTAAGGTAGACGTGGATGCTCATTCTCCCAAAATTTGAACGAACCGTTAAACATCCTCTCTGCTCGGTGGAATTCGCTCGAGCAAATAAATGGGAGACACGAAATTACCGTCCTATGTGGGACACTGATAACCCACAAGTGTAGGGGATCGCAACAGCTTTCGAGGGTAAAGTATTCAACCCAAATTTATTGATTCGACACAAGGGGAGCCAAAGAATATTCTTGAGTATTAGCAGTTGAGTTGTTAATTCAACCACACCTGGATAACTTAGTATCTGCAGCAAAGTATTTAGTAGCAAAAGTGGTATGATAATAAATGTAATGGTAGCAAAAGTAAAGATAAATGTTTTTGGGTTTTTGTAGTAGTTGTAACAGTAGCAACGGAAAAGTAAATAAGCGAAGAACAGTATGTGAAAAGCTCGTAGGCAATGGATCAGTGATGGATAATTATGCCGGATGAGATTCCTCATGTAATAGCTATAACATAGGGTGACACAAAACTAGCTCCAATTCATCAATGTAATGTAGGCATGTATTCCGTAAATAGTCATACGTGCTTATGGAAAAGAACTTGCATGACATCTTTTGTCCTACCCTCCCGTGGCAGCGGGGTCCTAGCAGAAACTAAGGGATATTAAGGCCTCCTTTTAATAGAGAACCGGAACAAAGCATTAGCACATAGTGAATACATGAACTCCTCAAACTATGGTCATCACCGAGAAGTATCCCGATTATTGTCACTTCGGGGTTGTCGGATCATAACACATAATAGGTGACTATAGACTTGCAAATAGGATCAAGAACACACATATATTCATGAAAACATAATAGGTTCAGATCTGAAATCATGGCACTCGGGCCCTAGTGACAAGCATTAAGCATAGCAAAGTCATAGCAACATCAATCTCAAAACATAGTGGATACTAGGGATCAAACCCTAACAAAACTAACTTGATTACATGGTAAATCTCATCCAACCCATCACCGTCCAGCAAGCCTACGATGGAATTACTCACGCACGGCGGTGAGCATCATGAAATTGGTGATGGAGGATGGTTGATGATGACGACGGCGACGAATCCCCCTCTCCGGAGCCCCGAACGGACTCTAGATCAGCCCTCCCGAGAGAGATTAGGGCTTGGCGGCGGCTCCGTGTCGTAAAACGCGATGAAAGTTTCTCCCTGATTTTTTCTCCCCGAACGTGAATATATAGAGTTGGAGTTGAGGTCGGAGGAGGTCCAGGGGCCCACGAGATAGGAGGCCGCGCCCTAGGGGGGGGCGCCCCCTGTCTCATGGACAACCTATGGGCCCCCTGGTATTGATTATTTCACCAAAAATTCTTATTAATTCCAAAAAGTGCCTCCGTGGATTTCTAGGACATTCCGAGAACTTTTCTTTTCTACATATAAAACAACATCATGGTAGTTCTGCTGAAAACAGCGTCAGTCCGGGTTAGTTTCATTCAAATCATGCAAGTTAGAGTCCAAAACAAGGGCAAAAGTGTTTGGAAAAGTAGATACATTGGAGACATATCAGACACGCATCAATTGTCCCGTTGTACATCGAGGATAGGTTCGTAACTTCATCCAAGCGTGCCTTTTCCTCGGCCGAAATGACATGTGCCGAGTAATTCATAAACCATGGTCGGCAAAACACGCTCTCCTCGCCCGAAATAGCTCGCGCCCACTATTTCAAAACACGCTCTCCTCGCCCGAAATCACTCGCGCCCACTATAGTTCAAAACACGCCCGAAATCGCTCCCGCCCACTATTTGGGGAGAAGCAAAGTTACTCTACTATCCCCGACCCTCAGTACATAGACCCAAGCCGAGAAGCCTATAGGCAAGGGTAGAACTATAACTTCCCCTCACATTCCAGACAAATGCGTCCGTAAGACATGGTTCCACTCCCCTCCCAATTCCCCCCCGCCCGCCCCCATTCATACCTCATGGGTGCCAAATCACCTTCTCCCTGGGAGGCGCCCTTCTCCCGAGCCACAAAACCTCAGCCCCACCTCCATGGCGCCCCCACCGCACCAATTTCACAGCTGCCCTCCTCCCTAATGCCGGAGACGCTGTCCAATTGCCGTTGTGCACTGGGCCGTGTGCCTCTTACTCCGTGCTGCTGGTGCTGCCTCGACGACGGCCGCGTGAACCGTACCAGAGCCGATTCACCCCGCCGTTGTTCACGGCGCCGGAGCGGCTCCAACTTCGGATCCGTCCAGAGTCCTGGCGCTGCTTCCGCGTAGCCGTCGACCGTCGCGACATCGCTCTTTCCCTGCCGCCGGTCGCCACCGCAACCGCGCCGGCCTCACCGACTCGGCAGCTGGACCTGCCTACTTCACCATGCCACCAGATAGGTCGCACCCTCATCTCAAATCACTTTATTTAGGCGTCAGTTGTCTGGATATTTATTCTGGGCCAATCGATTCCCAATGGGAAGCAGCACCCCTCGAGGCGGCGGAGCTCCTAGGCTGCCGGTTGGCTGGTGTCTAACGTAAGGGTGCGGGGCCGCAAGTTTGCCGTGAAAGCAGTGCTTAGATGGCTATCTTTTAGAGTTGCGTGGGTTGAAGGTACTGCCGCCACCGGATCTGGATGACGGGGAGTCTTTGTGGATTGGCCCGGGGGGCGGCGCAACCACGACAGTGCGGTGGGGCGGGGAGCGGGGTTTTGGCCGGGGCCACGGACGGTGGAGGCAGGCTGCTCTGTCGTTGGTCGCCGGCTCTTCGGGGAAGATTCCGAACAGTGTCAGCCGGGAGGCACTAGACGGCCATCAAGCCATCCGGCGTAGATCGGACAGTACCAAAATAAAATAAAATTGTGTGACCCCAATTTAGTCTTCAGTCAACAGACGTGTGACCACTCTCATACCTTGCTATTGATCTCTTAGTGTATTTCTTCATATCAAAGAGATATTTCATTCTTAACATTATGCGTTATCTGCATCTTCAGACACACCGTCTTTCGACTCGCCGCAGCTGCTCCAACAAGGGAAGCATACACTAGAAGGGAGCTATAGTCCCCACTCAACAGTTCCCTGCATCGAATGCGCGTGCCCGACATGGACAACCACAACAGCTGTAGGGCCATCGACAAGTCAGCACATGATGCTCTATGGTAGCCAGATAGGTTGTACCCTCATCTTACTTGTGTGCAACATTTATGGCTTTGTTATTCATCTAAGCATGGAAAATAGATCATCACATTTCACTGTATATTCATGCTGATCTCTTACGGGTCTTGTTCAGGAGTTCACGTTGTTCCATAGTTCAGCTAAGATACTTGTTCTTTAGGTAACGATGTTCCATAGTTATCATCCATCAGCCAATGCTATCCCACAGGCCGGTGATTATAGTATTATACCACTTCTAGTATTACCTATGTTGTTCTTTAATACTTTTGTGTGCCATCTAGTTAATCTCGAGTACAAACGATACATATTCTGTAGCTTTCATCTATGTTCTCCCTTTAGTTTATGAGACCTGTTGCTGCTAGTTAACCCCAGTCCTACTATTTATGTCGTCTCCTACAGACACTTATTAGATAAATCTAACTACTAGTTGTCTTCCATGCATGTCATATATAATTGCACACACTAATATATCCACAAGAACCTCACAGAGCAATGTAAAGGCCAATAAACTTGATTCAATGATACCCAATATGATGGAACATGTAAAGGCAGTTCTTCAGAAGACTTGCAGAAAGAAGATGAATCCTCTTCACCCCACAAGGTCCTTGCTCTAACTTGGCATGTGATATGGGTACAACATGCATATAATGTCCTGGAGTGTACCTACTCTGTTGCAATGCCATGTGCTTAGCATGCTGATCATGCATGTAAATATGTCATGCCTTCCTGTTTTTCAGTACCTATTCCATTCATGATAACATGTTTTCAAATTCAAGTACTGTCATTCTACTCTATCGCAATGCCATCTGCTTAATTTGGACATCATGCTTCTGAATATCTTATGCATTGTTATTCATCAGTATGTACTTCATCTATCTGCCGTACCATGTTTTTTACATTGAAGTGTTGTTCTAGTGCTCTGTTGCAATGCGATCTTATTTTCCCAATCATACACGTGTATGTTGCCTTAGTTATTTCTATATGTATTCCGCTAGCATATAGTTTTACATTCAACTAGTGTTTTTTTTGCTGTGTTGTCCTGTCGTATCCCTAGCTCTTACACCATACTCCTCCATCCGGATTACATGTTGCCGAAATGGATAAAAAAGGATGTATCTAGAACTGAAATACGCCTAGACCCATCCATTTTTTTCCGGATGGAGGGAATACATGTCAATATGCCATGCCTTTCTATTCTTCAGTACCTATTCCATCTCTCTGCTGTCGCATGTTTTATAATTAAAGCACCATTCTTCTATACAAGGCATGCAAGGGGAAGACGACTATGTTCGAATCTGAAGGGTTACAAACAAGGCCTTTGCAAAAGATCCAAACGCCACGAGATAATAAACCAACTCCAATTTTTATAGATACTGCTCCAGCACAGAGAAACCCAACTCCTACTGATAATAAGCAGATTCCAATGGCCAAAGAACTAGTCCGCTCCAGTCCAGCAAAAATATATCAACTCAATACTAAGAAGCGTGTGTGTATCCTTGAATCATGAAATTTTATAGCATGCTGATCATATTTTCTACATGTTTCTTACCCATCTCTCTTTTAGAAATAAGCTTAACAGATAGAAGAATTTCTGCGATGGTATCGTTTATGAGGAAAGATTCTTGCAGGAATTCTCTGTGCTCCAATGTAGATGTAAGTACCTGTTGTATATCACTATATTTTTTTCATCAGCATGTATTTTGTTAATCCACGTGAACCCAACCTTTATCTGATCTAAATTTAGTTGTAGCAAAATATATGATTAAAGGCCACAATGTTGATTTTTGTAAGGAAAATTGCCTGGTAGTCATGCATCCTGAGCTGCATGAGTGTACTATCTCATATCAGTGGGTTTGAATACTTTGGTCCTGCAGTGGGATTTTTAGTGTTTTTTTACTGTGTTGTCCTGTCGTATCCCTAGCTCTTACATCATAATCCCTCCGTCTGGATTAAATGTCGCAGAAATGGATAAAACTGGATGTATCTAGAACTGAAATACGCCTAGACCCATCCATTTATTTCTGGATGGAGGGAATACATGTCAATATGTCATGCCTTTCTATTCTTCAGTACCTATTCCATCTTTGCTGTAGCATGTTTTATAACTGAATCACCATTCTTCTATATAAGCCATGCAAGGGGAAGACGGCTATTTTAGAATCTAAAGGGTTACAAACCAGGTCTTTGCAAAAGATCCAAATGCCAGGAGATAATAAACCAACTCCATTTTTCATAGATACTGCTCCAACACAGAGAAACCCAACTCCCACTAATAATAAGCAGATTCCAGTGGCCAAAGAACTAGTCCGCTCCAGTCCAGCAAAAGAATGTCAACTCCATTCTAAGAAGCGTGTGCGTATCCTCGCATCATGAAATTTTATAGCATTCTGATCATATTTTCTACATGTTTCTTACCCATCTCTCTTTTAGAAAATAAGGTTAAACGATAGAAGACTTCCTCCATTGGGATCGTATTCGAGGAAACTATCTTGCGGGAATTCTCTGTGCTCCAATGCCGATGTAAGTACCTGTTGTATATCACTATATTTTTACATCAACATGTATTTTGTTAATCGCATAAATCTAACCTTTATCTGATCTAAAATTAGTTGTAGCAAAATGTTAAAGGCACCAATGTTGATTTTTGTAAGGAAAACTACCTGGTAGTTTTGCATACTAAGCTGCATGAATGTACTATCTCATATCACGCACATTACTGAATTGTAGTGCTTCTCTGGTTGCCCATTCATTCATTGTGTCAATGTTGCTTTCATACTACCTTACCTGGCTGATGATAGTTGTGCCATATTGTGTTAATTTGGTGTAGGCTAGTTGCCCAAACGTCCGTTGTGTCAATGTTGCTTTCCTATTATCTGACTTGGCCAATGATAGCAATGCTAGTGTGTTAATTTTGTGCAGGCTGCTGAAGATAAGAAGACAAACTCTGAAAACAGCAAGGCAACCCCATTGTTTCTTTCCAGTAAATCTAGGCCAGGTAATATGGCAATAACTCATGATTAATCTATTTGGTTCCTGTCCTAATTTATGTTATGATGCAGTGGTCGAGACACTCTCCACTATCAATAATACAAGCCTGCCAAAATCGCCATCTGAATTTGTTCAGTATCCTCTGTCTCGAATGCAACGGAATAAATGTATGTTTGTGAACCAATTAATGGCTGAAGCAATGATGGAAATGGTGGATGAATCAGAGGTGCAGAGTCGTGCGACACAACAACAGATCAATGTTTTCAGAGACAGTGTAGCAAAGCAGCAAGAACTTTCCCACATGCTTATGGGTGTCATCTGTGTTGAGGTTGCAGATTGTGACGTTGTAGATGGTTAGGTTCTGCTCATTTATTTGCACTGGCATCAATCTTTGATTTCCCAGTGGATGTAATTTCCTGTAATATATGCTGGATGTGCAACGTTATTCCCTGTATGCCGTACCTTTGCTTGATTGGTTTTGGTCCTGTGCATAATTGCTCGTCGTAATGGGCTCAAATTATCTAATTTGGCCTAAAGACATGTATGAACTTTAGTGGGCCCGTTAAGTTAATGGGCCATTACTAGGCCGAAAGTTAATGGTCGGCCCTCTTACCTCCCGGGTCGTTAACAGGCCGACATCGAAGTGGGTAACAGGTGGCCCCAATTTATTTCACGGGCCATTAACAGGACGTTACTAAGTGTGGGCTACATATGGCCCAACTATACTGTAGGCCTTTAGCAGGCCGAAAAAGACAGCGGGCTTGTACTGGACCATGAAAACCATGGGCCGCTAAGAGGCCGAAAGTCAGGTCGTATTGTAAATGGCCCAACTGTGTTGTGGGCCTTTAGCAGGCCGAAAGAGAAAACGGGCTGGTATTGGACCATGAAGGGCATGGGCCGTTAAAAGGCCAAAACTAAGGTCCGACTACAATTGGCCCAACTCATTTATGGTCCGTTAACAGGCCGAAAGGCACACAGGGCCGGGAATTGGCCCAACACTTAAATGGGTCACTAAAAGGCCAAAACTCAGGTCCGACTACAAAATGGCCCAACTGATTTATGGGCCGTCAACAGGCTGAAAGTGACACCGGGCCAGAAATTGGCCCAACACTTAAATGGACCGCTAAAAGGCCGAAACTCAGGTCCGACAACAAATAGCCCATCAGATTTATGGGTCGTCAACAGGCTGAAAGACACACCGGGCTAGAAATTAGCCCAACATTTAAATGGGTTGCTAAAAGGCCAAAAGATGTACATCCTGAAAATTGGCCCATCCATTAAATGGGCCGTTAACATGCCGAAATCTCATCGGGCCGATATTGAGCCCAAATATATGGCGGGTTGTTAACGGGCTCGAACTGACGATGGGCTGCAATGGTGTCAAATCTTTAACGGGCCGTTGACGGGCCGAATTGGCACATCTCGTATGGCTCATGGGCTTAAATGGACCTGACACAAGTAGGCCTTATATGGGCTGGCCTGCTAATTTTTACTGGGCCAACCTTTTTCACCGGAATGGGCCACTGTTGGGGCCGTGCCACGTGTCGACCTATCATAGGCGCCTCCTGTCCAATGAGTGGATGACATCTGTCCCAACGGTGAGGCAACACGTGTTTCCTGCGGCCAATGATGATTTTACATGTGGAAAATCCCCATTGGTTCGGGCTGTTAACGGGTTATCGGATCCAAAACCGGACCCGATAGCTTAACGGTGTTCCGTTATAGTGGATGCCACGTGTTGGTCACCCTTAACGAAAGCACTTATGTGACGCATGATTTATTGTCATGGAAGTGGACACTTCCGTGATGATAATTTTGGTAATGTCATGGAACACTTCTACGACAACACAGGTATGACTATCTTGATTCTGTCATAAAATCGTCATGGATGTACATGCATGACAAAAAACGCGACCTACTGTGACAAACACGTATCATCGCGGAAGTGTATTTTTTTTGTAGTGTCTGGAGCAGCGAGGGCAAAGTTGGAGAAGATTACCAAGTCAATCTAGGAGCTTGTGAGGCATCCACCTATGCTGCCTTGTCCGGACCAGGCAGAAGATGTTGCCTGCTGCCCCTAGGAGCTCGGGTCTGATAAAGTGATGTGCGGCGGGAATGGGACATGATGCTGGCAAAATGAAGCTCCCAAGTGGCCCTGCTGCCGGCCATCTGGCTCTCCCCATATCCCCCCTTCTTAGAGGGTGTGAGTGTGTCTTTGGATTTTTATTTGGGTGCCATATTAGCTGGGCTGTAGCAATTTTAGTTTATCTGTCCTTTCTGGGTGTTGGCGGTTGTGCCCATCCCGAGTGCGATTAAAAATTCGAATTACTTGTGACTTTTGTTGGTCTCATTATATAAAAGGTGGGGTCGGGGCGAGATCCCTTTTTCTCTAAAAAAAGAATGTTCTTCTCCTTGCAAAAAAAGAATGTTCTTCTTCTTGAGCCTTTACCAACAAATGCATGATTTTTTTTAAAAAAATTCTAAGAAATTTCGGAAATGCATGCCCTAAATTAAAAAAGTTAGTACAATGACCCCGTCGGCCTTGCTGATACCGAAGAGGGACATTTCAGTATTTCTTATGATGAAGATGTCTCTTTGGTGTATAATAAGCCGAAGACATGTGGAAATGGGCCGAAAAGAGCACTTCAGCTTTCCCTATGCCGGAGAGCGCTCTTCGGTTTACGTCAGGCCGAAGAGCCTATGGGGCCCATCTCTTTGCGTAAACTGCAGGCCGAAGTTATATGGCACCAATCTTCGGTTCTTACTAGGCCAAAGAGTGTTTTTTTCCGCCATTGTTCCCGCCAAGCATTTCTCGCCATCGCATTTCCTGTCAACCATTTTCCGCCTGTTTGTGCACTCAACCTATAAAACCACTCATTGAACCACGCTTCATTCTTCATCGAGCAACCTTGAAAATAGCCATTGCAGTGTGTGTACTCCAATGGTTTTAGCCGCTATGAGTTTACGTTGCTCGGATCATGGCATTAGGCCAAGGAAATGAAGGATCCAAGCTTGCCCCAGGGTGTGGAAGTACTGCAGTGTTGGTGTGGCGATCTTTTCAAGGTGAAGGAGGTGACAGATTTTTCTTATTGGTTGGGCATGAAGTTTTTAATGTGCGCCAATTATGAGGAAGATCTACCCGTAGGTAATTCACCATACGACAAACCACCCGTATGTTTTAACCATCATGAATCTTATTGTTGGTGTTCATATTGATTTGTTTATTAACGTTGTTACTTTTGTTGTAGTCTTATGCACCTCTCTGCATGTACTATCATTGGATTGACACGAAGATGCCGGCTTGGGCAGTGACTAAGATTCGTGAAAGACGTCATCATGCATGGGAAGTTTTCACGCGGAAGAGCGACACAAAAAGGCGGCAACAGAGGAGAAAGCAAAGCAGGAGAGAGTTAAAAAAATACTATGTGGAGCAGGAGTGTTTCTTTCAGGATTTATTGAAGAAAAATTGGGAAGAGGGACATCGCATGGAGGAGGAGGAACGACATTGAAAGGAGGCTCGTGTGGCGGAGAGGAAGAGAAAGAAAGAAAGGTCTCGTGAGGCCAAGGCAGCATAATAAGCTGGTGATGGAGAAGAAAAATATTCACATTGAACTCAGTAGATTTATGTGGTAGTATCATAAATTCCACAACCGGTTGTATCTTCATTTCAGTAGTTCAATGTACCTTCATTTCAATAGTTCAATGTACTATATCTTTATTCCAGTAGTTCAGTGTATCTTATGTTTAAATGAAAAAATGTAGCTTTCCTGCCATTATCCTTCTCGCCAACCCTTTCCCTCCATTGGTTCCCGCCATTCTCTTCCCCGCCCAATTTTCCCGCCAACCCCTTACTCTCATTCTATAACCCCCACCCCCTCGTTTGTTGTCTCCTACATCTTTCCTTAGCAATACTTCCAGTCATGTCAGGCGACCATTTTTGACCGAGACAGAGTGCTGCGTCAGCGAGGGGTAGCACTAGATCCAAGAAAGTGATTGAAGATGATGACAATATTATGCCAAGAAAACAAGCTCAGAACAGAGGTAAGGCTCATGTTGCATCTGAGAGGGGTGGCGGTAGCTATAAGAAAGTGAAGTGCGACAATGATGACTGTATGCCAAGCAAGAAAGCTCAGAACAGATCCATGGCTTGTGCCAACATGAAGATTGGTAGATCAAGTAAGAGTGTAGCATCATCGAACGGTGTCAATGCTCATTACGATTTTGCTGATGAGTTTATGCCAGGGAAACTAGTTTAGGTAAAATTTGGACGCAATCGTGAAGACCTTTGGAAGCCCCATGCATGTTAGCGAGAATAGTGATGATGACTTCATTTAGTTTTTACGATGTTATATAATCTGTTTATAGTGTCTAATTCTAGTGTAGTAGCATTATGTTGTATCTTAATTTCCTGTTGTAGTGTGTCGCAATTTCTATTCTTTTTCAAACTCTTCATCAGAGTTATCGTATGAAGTAGAAAGCTTGAAAATAACATGAGAACAAATATGTCTCATACATAGGTAATGGCTCACACATGTAAGCAAGCGCGATAGTAGCACATACATAAAAGCATGTCTCATACATAGATAATGACTCACACATGAGAAAAGTCTGAAACTAACATGAATGGACATATGTGTCATACATATATAATCATATCACTCTCGGGAACAACGATGAACCTTTGCCTTCCTCGGATGAGGACCGGAAGGCGATCAACACTAAGCCGGTGGACGATGCTCACGATAACATGGCCTTAGATACCCTCATCATTCATGGTCCGTATCTCCTGCGTGGGTGGCGGTGGTGGAGTCTGAAATGCTGCCTGAGAGGAGTCATAAGTGTGTGCAGCTTGGTCATCATCATCGTCAAAGCCCTCTAACAACGAACCAACACCACTTAGCATGTGTGACTGCACGGAATGCATGAATCGTGGGACTGGTTGCTTATAGCAGTAGAGTTGCACATGTAAAATTGATTTGCAAACCTACAATGCTGAAAAGAAAGTACAAAGTAGTGTTACCTGGTCCCATTTGCTGATGCTAGGATGAGCTTCCTGGTTGTGAAGGATGTGGCGGGCAGTAAGTTTGACGTGGGGTGAAGCCATTCACCGTGGTTCTGAATGATGCATAGAGGGACGTGGCGGACAATGTGCTGGACGAGGAACTGCAACATTCAGAGATCGCCTACATGTAACAACTGTGTAAATCCCTTGTAGCTTCTCATCTAAATGCCTCAACCATGATATGTGCTCTGGCTGTGGAACAATATGCCCCCTCTCAACCCGCCACAGTAAAGTGGAAACCTCCTCTCGTTCCTCGACTATCAAGTCACTCTGTACATGAAGAGTTAACCAATTGTATATGTTGAGGTTATGATAGAACTACACATATGAGTTACATGGTATGTACTGCATGGTGTCTGGTTCCCACAACAGAGGTAGTTGGGCACATATCGCCAGTGAGAGGGGCTTCCATTTGATCAGGAGCAGCTGACGAAACCAAGTAGATCCTCGTTGTATGTCGGTAACGCTGTAGAAAGAACTTGAACTTGTCCCAGTCAAAGGGCAGATATTTGTCGACGCGGTAGCCCATGCCTGAATGTAAGGACCAATACTCTAAAGCTATATTCATGTACCTGAGATTGACATGTGTGTTACATAGTTAGCTATATTCGGAATGCAGTGTGGAGAACTAAATTAGACTTACTTACTTGTTCACGTGTGCTGGTGTGTGCGGAATAACTGGAATTTCAGGCTCTTGACATAGACTGAACTGTCTCATTACCCTATGAAGAGTCATCTTTTCAACCGTCACGTCGAACACCACATTGGCCTTGTTCATCCAATACTACCGATATCTAGTGCATAATCCAGATATCCCAGGTGGGTACCTGAATTATATGATCCGAGTATGGCTCCCAGATAACTAGATCCTCGTGCAAACCATCAAAGTGCGACGTGAAGGACATGTGGTAGCCCCTCACTTGAGTATGCAGAAACTATCTTTGTACATGGAAACAAATGAACATTACTAACACTTCTGCATGACAAGAAATAATTGAATGAATTGTTACATAATATAGAAGTACCTCTATCTATGCCCAAACAGATCTCACAATAGGCAAGTCGCCGATAGCTGGCACGTAAGCCCCTGCTAGGTCCTCCATCCCACCGGCACTGGCCACCACCACCACCGCCTCTCCCTTGGCTCCCGGAGGTTGCCCCACCAGTAATACCCACGAAGCCGTCCCCCACACCCCAACCGCACCTCCTTCCACACCCAGCCACACCTACCACCAACCACACCTCCTACCCACCATGGCTGCTCCCCACCACACCTATTCCACACCATAGATCCAAACGACTACGCCATGGATAGATCGGAGCCTAGACCGCCGGGAATAGCTATACTCAAGTGGATATGATGAATGGATGTGAGAATGGCGGGCAAACGGAGTAGATCGAGCAAAAAATGAGAAGAACACACACACACACACGCACAGAGAGAGAGAGAGAGCGGCGAGTGAGCACTAGCATTGGGAGGAAGAAGATGGTCGGTCTTATCCCGACCTCTTTGGTCCCGCGTTAGCCGAAGACAGCTCTTCGATCGCGGGCTGATCGAAGATAATCTCTTCAGCCTACAGTCCACCAAAAACAGCTCGTTGGCCTAGTTACACCACTCTTCGGTCAGACGTAAACCGAAAAGAGGACTTTAGTCGGACGGTGGCCAAAGAGCTCCTCTTCAGCCAAAACAACACCGAAGACTACCTCTTTGGCCTAAGGGTGGCCCATGGGGTCATAGTATTGACTTTTTTGATTTAGGGCATACATTTTCAGAATTTCTTATAAAAAATAATATTTAAAAAAATCCAGATGCATCAGCTTGACCAATGGTTCTAGACCTTTAGGTGACCCCCAAAACTTCACAACTTGAAGGTTTCTGGATGACACCCATAGTCTACTGATTCCCAATACCCAAGAATAACAAGCAACATGATTAACTCGTGGGATTTGACTCGATAGAATAGAACTTCGGAGGCTCCTTTTCTTTTTCGCCCAAAGATTTTAGATATGAGCATTAGGGGATGAGCTTCGCAAGCTATAGAGATTCAACAATAGTGGGGAGAGAGAGATTCAAGTATGCTCATATAGGCATATCCAATATTCTGTTTTATTACTTAATACTCAAGTGTATGTGAGGGTTTCAGTCTCTTTCAGTGGAGCATTATCCATTAATATCAGATGTTAGTCTTTTGAATTTAAGGATGTACTTATAATATAACATGATATCAATTACCCTATATATATGTCATAATTTCGATGATTGTTCGTTTGATCAATTTCACATGCGTATGATTATTATGGGTCTCCTCTTTCATGAGATTATACTAGCAAACCAATGAACACCGGTCCAATTTTCTCCATAAGGTCACCTCCTAAATCTTGCTTTCTTGCAATTTATTTACATTCATTATTTATTTCAACAATACAAAAACAATATATATACCATTATCTACTCATAGTATGTTGCAACTTGCAAAACTAGCGAGATTGACAACCTCATCAGAACTGTTGGGACACAAATAGGCATTTGTCATATTGCAATACCGCTTGGCAGTGGCTTTGGGCGTTATCCCTCTATGGATTGAAAACCTTGGTTTAATCACTCAGTAAAACTTACGGATTGCTGCAAATCCTTGCACTTGGAGGGCAAACAATTGATGGTCAATCGAGTATCTGAAGCATCAAGCATGTTTAGCAAGCCCATGGGGCCACACAAAGTTGATATACGCCCCGGGCTCCCTAAGCAATACGCCTCACCTACGACACCCTCTGTTCATCCGCAAGGGGCGTCGTCCAGCTCCATCATATACAACATGGTGCTTTTTTGCGCCTCTGGCTTTGTGCGGTTTCATCATCCTCGACGACTACACCATCGACAACGACTACCTCGACCACGGTTACCACATGATCAACTACCTCAACATGGGCATACATGGCTACCTCTACAGCTACTCTTCGACGTCTCCAGTCAACAACATTTGCGTCACAAGAGTCGACGCCACTCCCACTGTGACTATGGGAGAGAATAAAGGAGAGAGAATGAAGGCATCAAAAGGGGACGGAATCACCATCTTAGGTGCCGACCCATCAGAGACACAGTTGATACTGGCTCGGTGGACAAGATGATGGAAGCACAAGACTTCAAATTCAGTTGCAATCGTCTGTTTCACACCTGCTATGACTGAGGGGGAATGTTAGAAGTATAATTATGTTCAAGTTAGATATATAATAGGATTAAATCATGTATGACTTGGCCTCTACTCCAAGTCTCTCGCTCACATTGTATTCTATATATACCCCGCATCTGGGTCCGATCACTACAACAATACAATATTAGCATCCTACAATTTCTACACACAAATATAAGATGTTTTGAATATTTCAATATATTTTTTGGAAAACGGGGTGTACCCCAGCCTCTGCATCAGAAAGATGCATACGACTCATATTATTAAAAAGATAATCCAGTAACAAAGTCTCGGAAGGTCGTAGTGCATACATAAACAAAAGCTCAAAAGAGGTAAGACCCAAAGCCACAACCGGCTGGCAAAACAATAGGAGCACTACATGCCTATCCTATTACATGACCGCCATCCAAACCGGTTGAAAATATCCCGAGCTACCATCTCCCATCGGGTAGACGCAATAACCAAACGCTCCCTGGCCTCCGTCGAAGTGAGTAGCGACCACATACGGATGAATGCCGTGCCCTGAAGATAACCTACAAAAAGTGAATGTTTGTTGATCTGTTAAAGATTAAATCATTTCTGCAGTTCCATACTGCCCACAATAAAGCACAAACGCCAACCCGAATGTGTCTTGCAGTATCAGAATCAACCCCATCAAGCCATGTTCCAAATAACATGTTGATAGAGGTGGGCTGATTAATATTAAACACAATATGAATCGACAGCCACAGAATCTTAGCCAACGGATAATCGAGAAAGAGGTGTTTGATGTTTTCGTTATGATCACAAAAGCTACATCTAGATGAGCCCACCCAATTTCGTTTTGCAAGGTTATCCTTAGTCAAAATGACTTGTTTATGCACAAACCACATAAACACTTTGATACGTAAGGGTACCTTAACTTTCCAAACGTGTAACGTGGTAGGGATGACGCTAGAGTTAATGACATCCAGATACATTGATTTGACCGAGAACACGTCGTTCTTAGTAAGTTTCCAATGCAGTTGATCTTGCTGCCGAGACAGCCGGACTTCCATTAAACGTCTAACGAGATGGAGCCAGGCCTCCCAACGATTTCCAACTAGCGTCCGTCTAACACTAATATTGAGGGGAGCGGATTGTAAAACATTTGCAACATAGGCTTCTCTACGTCGGACAATGTTGTACAATGTAGGATATTGAAGTGCAAGGGGGGTCTCCCCAAGCCACGTATCCTCCCAAAACCTCGTAGTGGCACCATTCCCAACAATAAATTTTGTCTTGTTGAAAAAGAGTTGTTTAACTCTCATCAAACCCTTCCAAAAGGGTGAGTCGGAAGGCCTCACATTCACCTGAGCCAAGGTTTTAGCATAAAGATAGTTATTATGCAAAATCTGTGTCCAAGTAGCCTCCGTCTCAGATGACAGCTTAAATAGCCACTTGCTAAGGAGATATATGTTTTTGACTTCCAGATTTTCAATACCTAGACCTCCTTGGTCCTTAGGCCTATAGATAATATCCCACTTAGCAAGCCTATACTTTCGTTTAAGCTCATAATTTTGCCAAAAGAATCGAGATCGGTAGAAATCTAACCTTTTCCTGACGCCCACCGGAACCAGGAAAAAGGATAAGAGAAACATAGGCATATTGGTAAGGACCGAATTAATCAGAATCAATCGTCCTCCGTATGGCATGAGCTTCCCTTTCCAACAGCTCAGTTTCTTTTCAAAACGATCCTCGATGCATTTCCACTCAATATTAGTCAGCTTACGATGATGAATGGGTATACCTAAGTACGTAAACGGTAATGAGCGCAATTCACATCCGAACAATTGTTGATACGTCTCCCGGTCATCATTAGCTCTTCCAAAGCAAAACAATTCGCTCTTGTGGAAGTTGATTTTGAGCCCAGACAATTGTTCAAATAAGCATAACAGCAGCTTCATGTTTCTTGCTTTCGCTCCATAAAGATGATAGTATCATCAGCATACTGAAGAATGGAAATCCCGCCGTCAACTAGATGTGGAACCATGCCACCTACCTACCCTGCATCCTTTGCTCGACCTATTAAAATAGTCAGCATATCAGCCACTATGTTAAACAGGATCGATGACATAGGGTCTCCTTGCCTTAGCCCCTTGTGTGTTTGGAAATAGTGTCCTACGTCATCATTCACCTTAATCCTGACACTCCCTTTTTGCGTAAAGGAATCGATCTGGTTTCTCCAGGCCGGATCAAAACCTTTCATACGCAAAGCTTGTTGAAGGAAAGGCCATTTAACTTTATCATATGCTTTTTCAAAATCCACTTTAAAAACTACGCCATCAAGTTTTTTGGAGTGGATCTCATGAAGCATTTCATGCAAGACAACAACCCCTTCAAGGATGTTTCTATCAGGCATGAAAGCAGTCTGGGACGGCTGAACTACTGAGTGTGCAATCTGCATAAGTCTGTTCATCCCGACCTTGGTGAAGATTTTGAAACTCACATTAAGCAGACATATAGGTCTGAACTGCTCAATGCGAACAACCTCTATCTTCTTAGGAAGAAGAGTTATCGTCCCAAAATTCAGCTTAAACAACTGAAGCTGCCCCTCAAAAAACTCTTGAAACATGGGCATCAAATCTCCCTTGATAAAATGCCAGCACTTCTTGTAGAACTCCGCCGGAAACCCATCCGGTCATGGAGCCTTATTATTCTCCGTTTGTGCAATGGCCTCAAACACCTCTTTCTCCGAGAAAGGAGCAGTCAGGAGCTCATTCTCGGCAGTCTCAAGTTGAGGCACATCCTCAACCCTAGACTCATCTAACGACACAAAAGTCTCTTCCGGAGGACCAAACAGCTGCTTATAATAATTGGTAATGTAAACTTTCAGATTGTCTTGACCAACTATCGTCCCTTCATCTTGTTCTAGTTGGAAAATTCTCTTTTTACGATGCTTCCCATTAGCAATCATATGAAAGAATTGAGTATTATCCTCACCTTCTATGATTTTGCGAACCTTAGCTCGCAACACCCACTTCAATTCCTCTCGCGAAGAAGCTTTTTAAGTTGCACTACGGCCTAGGTACGGATTGAAATGGGTGAACAATCACACTGTAACACGTCTGTATACATTTGATTCATGAAAAAGTTAGAACTGGAGGGGGCACGTATGTATTTCTCCTCATGGTAGCTTCTCCAGCATGCTGTTGAGTCTCCAACATGCTTCTCCAGCATGTATATCCCCACAAAAAAATTAAGTTACAAATACCTGGTGATTTTTTTTCAAGCATACCCTCGCTTGAACAGAAAATAATTTCTCCATTGTTTAACTCCTTGCCGTCGTCCCAAGTTGACTGCCGTGTTCGCCACGACACGCAGTAGATTTATCACCGCGTAGGAGGGACCAATACATCGCTTTCCCCTTCTGAATTACCGTCAGTAACACGAAAATAACAGCGTGCTGTCAATGTTAGTCGCCGCCTGTTCACCCTACCTAGTAGTTAGCCAATGTCACTCGTATGCACTAGTAAAAAAGGAACATACTACTCTAATCACGTTGAACAACTCAAGTTGCATGTATCCAACGTTAACGTATCCTTTGCGTGTAAAATCAAGAGCACTATTTAATTAAGCTGTCAATTCTCCAATCTCGAACATACTGATAAATCCCCAGAGCCTATATAAACCACAGGGAGCTTGATTATTCCCACCCATCTCATCAGCAAAAGTCTCTGCATTGAGAGAGAGAGTACAACTCAAAGAAAATCAGAAGCCACACACGTAGTGTCGGTGTACTAGAGTAGGGGTACCCTAGTATCCCGAACTTGTGCTCGGGCAGTTGCAGCGCCGCGCGGCAAGGCTTGCCGGACGACCGCCAGAGTCCTCCGTGGGTTCCTTTGGAGCCATTCAAGAACAAAGCATTCAAGATGAAGAGACAAGGCCCCGGCAAGAGGATCTTGCCGGGAAGAGACAAGGCCCCGACAAGAGGAGCTTGCCGGGAAGGCCAATCACGGCACTTCAAGAAACTTGCCGCGATGCACCGCACGTCCCGGCAAGGTCCGGTGAGCGACAAGCTTCTGGACTCGACAAGACGACGACCCCGACAAGGTACTCGCCGGGGGCCCGCTGCCACTCTGTAACCACGCTCCAGCGCACCCACCCGCGTGTCGCCATGAGGCTTCCTCAGGGGCGCGTGGCGGGAACCTGTGCAGCCAGGGGTACGCGGTGGCAAGCGGAGATGAAGAGAAGGACATCGTGGCAAACGGTGGCGCTCCTAACGGTTACTTTTTGCACTGTTTAGGCAACTCAGACGGGCATTCAATGACCTTGTCCCCTGCCGTCAGAGTTAGGTAGGGTGCACTGTGTCCACAGTAGCGGTAGCTGCGCCTACCGCATCCTTTTCCATTTTTTATCCTTCTAGTCTACGTTGCCACCTGTCGGTGACCCCTTGAAAGTATAAAAGGAGGCCCAAGCGCAACGTAGAGGGGGTTCGGCTCATTCAAAACATCAGGAACACTCTCACGCTCGGTCTGGCAGCGTCCATCGCTCCTGAGCAAGAATTCAATACACACAAACAAGCAGGAGTAGGGTTTTACGCATCCGTGCGGCCCGAAGCTGGGTAAAACTGCTCACGTGTACTGCCTCGATCCGCTCTTTGCGCGGCCTCCGCCCCCCTCCGAACCGAAAGGGGCCCGGTCCCCATAGGTGTTGATGGATCAGTTTCCCCGACATCTTTGGCACGCCAGGTAGGGGGGCGTCGAGATTGTGCGAACCCGATCCAGCGTGCACGCGAGCTAAATCTTCATCGTCTTCATCGACATGCCATCGAAGAAGAAGGATTCGGAGGCAGCTGTTCCGTCTGCGTTGCTTTCACCGCCTCCGGAGCAAACAAGTGGTGGAGTGGACGCCGGCGGAAGAATGGGCGTCGACGAGGGAGCCCTCAGTGCGGCCAAGTCCAAGGACAAGGCGGCACAGACCTCGGCATCCATGCGCACACCGCGCCCCTCTCAGGAGGCGCGGGACCAGCAACGTCATGGCGTTCACAGCGCCATACGTCCGCTGGGCCAAGATCAAGCTGGTGGTTCTCGTGGCGCTCAAGACCAACATGCACGTCAACATGCTGGCTCGAGCGAAGTACGGTCGCCTGGACGGGGCACTGCTCCTTCTAACGTGGTTAGGAGTCCGAGCACGCCCCACTCCTCGCACCGTTCACCTCCGCCGCCCACCACTCCAGCAGAAGCCTTGGCGCGAGCTCAACTGCTCCTAGACTATCCTCCGACGGCGGACAAGACCGACGAATGGAGGGCCACTATCCAGAGCCTCATCGGCTTCGCCAACGGCGACATTGCGCGGCAACCAAGCACCTCGCTGCCGCGGCAGGACAGCCGGACGCGAGCCGATGGCAACAAGACCGGGGGAGGTGCGACTTCCATGCACTCTCCACTACGAAGGCCAAAATCGCCGACTCACCGGGTCCACCCCGACAGCGGCTCCACCGCGTCGTTGGACCCACGAGCTCGTCGCGACCAGCGCCAAGTTCTCCATGAACGACAACAAGAAGACGCTCGAACCCGCATCGAGCGCCGAAGAGAAGCGCGACGTCAATCCGACAAGCGCGCTGGGCCCTCTGTTGACATGCATGCGCCAGGGGAACCAGGCGATCTGCCGTACGCGGTAGGTTGTCCTGCGTTCACCCGTGAGCTGCGGCAAGTCCAGTGGCCCAGCACAAAGAATTTCAAACCAGACGTACCAGAGAAGTACGACGGCAAGACGCATCCGTCGGAGTTTCTCAGCATCTACACCATCGCGGTGCAGGCTGTCGGGGGACGGGACGACAAGATCCTTGCCAACTACTTCCCGCTGGTACTCAAGCCCAACGTCAGGTCCTGGCTCATGCACTTGCCGGACAATTCCATCTCCTCTTGGGAAGATTTATGCCATTAGTTTGTCGGCGCCTTTACAGGCGGCCACAAGCCACATGGCCAAGAGAGCGATCTTCATCTGCTCGCCCAGAAGGAAGGAGAGCCACTGCGCAAGTACATTCAGAGATTCAGCTGTGTACAGCACAACATCCCAGACGTCCACCCCGCCGCGATCATCAGCGCGTTCCATCAGAACGTGCGAAACCGAAGGATGAGGGAGGAGATGGCGATGTGTAAGATCAGAGACGTCAGCGAGCTTTACGCCCTGGCCGACAAGTGTGCACGCGCTGAAGAGGGGAGGAGACTCCCCGGAGAGAGTACAGGAGCAGGAGGATCCGACAGTGAGGATGCCGCCCCGACAAGGAAAGGCCGGCGGCGGAACAACAGAAGGAAAAAGGGCAAGGAAGTGCTAGCTGTCGAGCAGACCGGCAACGGAGGTGGCGCCAAGGAAGCTAAAGCTGGTGGCTCCGACAAGGAGGCCCAGCCTGTGGCGGCCGCCGACAAGCAGGACAGCTCCGGCAAGCAGTATTGTAAGATTCACCGCACCAAGGGTCACGATCTCCAGAACTGCAAGAAAGTCAAACAGCTTGTTGAGCAACAGAAAGCTGAGTACGAGCGGCGCGACAAGGAGAAGGCTCAGGAAGGAACTGGTGGATCCGGCAAGAAACGTCCCGACCGAGGAGGACGCCACGGCAAGGCCAAGCAGCGGCAAGGAGATAGACCTCCCCGCGGCCGCGACAAGGATGAAGATGACAACAACGACGAAGACATGGATGATGACGAGGCCGACGAGCAGGAATTTCAGAAAGCCACAGAGGTCCTGTGCGTTGACGGTGGCGCCTCTCTGCATACTTCGCACCGCCAACTCAAGCAGTGGATGCGGGAAGTGAATGCAGCAGAGCCATCCATAGAGTCACGCAAGCCCCTGAAATGGTCCAGCGCACCTATCATCTTCGGCATTGAGGACCACCCTGATTGCGTAACTGCGGTCGGGTGTTTGCTGATGTTGGTTTCTCCAACTATCCGCAATCTCAAGGTCACGAAGATGCTAGTTGACGGCGGGGTTGGCTTGAACCTGATATCCTCCGCGGTCCTCCAGAAACTTCAGATCCCTGACAGCGAGCTCGAGGAGACCGGCACATTCCAAGGAATCAGCCCGGGAAGAAGCAAGCCGAAGGGAAAGATCGCGCTGCCGGTCACATTTGGCAGCGAGCTGAACTTCAGGACTAAGAGGGTCACGTTTGACGTTGCCGACTTTCCATTACCTTACAATAGAATCCTTGGCCGTCCGGCACTCGCCAAGTTCATGGCAGCATCTCACTATGCGTACAACATACTAAAAATGCCAGGCCCAATAAGTATCATCTCTGTCCCTGGCGACAAGAAGGATGCTCTTATCTGTGCCGACAAGATCTACCGGGAAGCGGCAGCCGCAGCAGAGCGCAAGACACTTGCCGCTGAAGCTCCCGGAGGAAGAAGAAGACCAAGTCCGGCAAGAGCTCTGATGCCTACTCCGGCAAGCGCACCTCTTCGGAGTGCTGCGCTACCGTCGAGGACGCACCATTTAGCTCCACCGGAAAGTGTAAGAAGGCAATGGCAGCTCCACCTGAGACTAAGAAGGTGTCCGCGAAGGAGGATGGCACTGGTGGTACCTTCACCATCAGCGCCACTCTTGACCCCAAATAGGAAAGCACGCTCGTTGCTTTCCTGCGGGCGAATGTCGACGTGTTTGCATGGCAACCGTCTGATATCCCCGGTTTTCTCAGGAAAGTAATCGAGCACCACCTTGCCGTCTGTCCTCATGCGCGGCCCGTCAAGCAGAGAGTCAGGAAGCAGGCAGTGGAGCGCCAAGAATTCATCGCAGAAGAAATCAAGAAGTTGGAAGCAGCAGGCCTTGTCAGAGGAGTGCTCCATCCCACGTGGTTGGCCAATCCTGTTGTTGTGCGCAAGGCTAACGGAAAATGGAGACTTTGTATTGACTTCACTGACGTTAATAAAGCTTGTCCCAAAGACCCATTTCCCTTGCCGCATATTGACCAGATTGTTGATTCCACAGCCGGATGTGATTTGCTTTCATTTCTTGATGCATACTCAGGATACCATCAGATCTTCATGGCAGAAGAGGATGAAGAGAAAACCGCATTTATCACCCCATGTGGCACGTACTGCTTCGTACGGATGCCTTTCGGTTTGAAGAATGTTGGTCAACATTCGCAAGGGTAGTCCACCGTGCTTTTGAGCCGCAAATGCACAGAAATGTGGAAGCCTACATGGATGATATAGTGGTCAAGAGCAAAAACAAGGCTACTCTGATTCAAGATCTAGATGAAACTTTTGCAAATCTGCGCAGGATCAACCTCAAGCTCAATCCCGAGAAGTGCGTGTTCGGAGTCCCTTCCGGCAAGCTTCTCGGGTTCTTTGTGTCACAACGGGGGATTGAAGCCAATCCCGACAAGATCAAAACCATCGAGCAGATTGAAGCACCAAAGCGCGTCAAGGATGTACGAAAGCTTGCCGGTTGCATGGCTGCTCTCAGCAGATTTATCTCTAAGTCCGCAGAGCGCGCCTTGCCGTTTTTCAAAATATTGAAAAAGGCAGGTCCGATGAAATGGACTCCAGAAGCGGAGGCCGCGCTACAGGACTTGAAGAGGTACATGTCCTCCACTCCAATACTTGTCGCACCTAAGCCACAAGAGAAGTTGCTGCTATATCTGGCAGCAACCAATCAAGTGGTTAGTGCTGCGTTAGTAGCGGAGAGGGAGGCGGACGATGAGCCAGCAACCGCGGCAAGTGAATCCAGCGACAAGCAGGGGACTTCTCCGACAAGCTCTGGCCCCGACAAAGTTGAGTCTGCGCAGGCATGCAAGGAGGTGCAGAGGAAAATGGTGCAGCGTCCAGTTTACTTTGTCAGTTCCCTTCTACAGGGGGCTAGATCAAGGTATTCTGGCGTACAGAAATTGCTTTTCGGCTTTCTCATGGCCTCGAGAAAGCTGCGCCATTACTTCCAGGCGCATGAGATAACAGTTGTCACTCGCTTTCCGTTGAAGAGGATACTGCAAAATCCAGAAGCAACCGGCAGGATTGTCGAGTGGGCACTGGAACTGTCAAGCTTTGGCCTCAAGTTTGAGAGTACTTCCACTATACAGAGCAGAGCATTGGCAGAATTCATAGCGGAATGGACGCCGACACCAGACGAAGAAACTCCAGAAACAAGCATCCCCGTCAAAGAGGCAAGCAAAGAGTGGCTGATGTACTTTGATGGTGCCTTCTCGCTGCAAGGCGCCGGCGCAAGCGTGCTGCTTATCGCACCCACCGGAGAGCACCTCAAGTACGTAGTTCAGATGCATTTTCCCAAGGAGCAAGCAACGAACAATACCGCAGAGTATGAAGGTTTGCTTGCCGGACTCAGAATTGCGGCAGACCTTGGGATCAACAAGCTCATTGTCAGGGGTGACTCGCAGTTGGTCGTCCGCCAACTAAACAAAAGCTATCAGAGTCCGTTGATGGAAGCATATGTTGATGAAGTAAGGAAGCTAGAAGCACACTTTGACGGCCTACAAATGGAACACGTTCCACAAGCTCAGAACGATATTGCTGACGGCCTGTCAAAGTGCGCAGCACTAAAGTTACCTGTGGAACCAGGGATTTTTGTGCTCAAGCTGACTCAACCATCCGTAACACCATCGATTGGACAGAGAAAGAAGAGGAAGTTGGTTTCTGATGACTACTTTCCGGCAGAGCTTCCCGAAGCCGCCGCCAAGAAGGTCCCCAAGATCGACGCCAAGAGTGCTGAGGAGCAGTCTGCTCCGGCGAACCTCTTGGTTTGTTCCGTTGAAGCAGACGCTCCCGACAAGTTTTGCTCCGGCAAGCTTGCCGGGGAATATCACGCTCCGGCCGAACCGCGGGTTCTTGCCATAGAAGCGGATGTTCCCACAGCAACAGATATGCCTTTAGCCCTTGTTGTCGAGCCGCAAGCTCCAGCATGGGCGCAGCAGATCGTCCGTTTCCTTCAGACAGGAGAGCTTCCGAAGAGCAAGAAGAAGCGGAAAGAGTAGCCCGGCAGTCAAGTATGTACAAGTTTGTCGACAACACACTGTACAGAATAAGACTCAACGGTGTGAAATTGAAGTGCATTCACCGGGAAGATGGACAACAGCTGTTGGCAGAGATACATGGAGGCATATGTGGTCACCACATTGGCACAAGAGCACTTGCCGGCAAAGCTTTCCGACAAGGTTTCTTCTGGCCGACAGCCCTCCGGGATGCAACTGCACAAGTAACCAAGTGTGAAGCGTGCCAGTTCCATTCCAAACAGATACACCAGCCAGCTCAAGCTCTCCAGACGATCCCTTTATCCTGGCCATTTTCGGTCTGGGGGCTCGACATCCTCGGCCCCTTTCCCCGAGCTGTCGGGGGCTTTGAGTTCTTGTACGTCGCCATCGACAAGTTCACAAAGTGGCCGGAAGTGGAACCAGTGAGGAAGGTGACAGCACAGTCAGCAGCCAAGTTCTTCAGGTCAATTGTTTGCCGTTTCGGGATCCCTAACAGGATCATCACCGACAACGGCACGCAATTTACGAGCCGCACCTTCATGCAGTACGTCCAAGATCTTGGCGCCAAGGTCTACTTCGCTTCTGTTGCTCATCCGAGAAGCAACGGTCAAGCGGAGAGGGCAAATGCTGAAGTGTTGCGAGGCCTCAAGACCAGAACTTTCGACAGGCTGCACAAGTGCGGAAGAAACTGGATCGAGGAGCTGCCGGTGGTTCTTTGGTCGATCAGGACGACGCCAAATCGAGCCACTGGCCAGACACCCTTCGCTCTAGTCTACGGAGCAGAGGCAGTTCTCCCCACGGAACTCGTTTACGGGTCACCTCGAGTGCTCGCTTATGATGAGCTCGAGCAAGACCAGTTGCGCCAAGATGACGCGCTGCTCCTTGAGGAAGACCGTCTTCAGCCTGCTGTGCGAGTCGCTCGCTACCAGCAAGCTTTGCGTCGCTACCATAGCCGCAAAGTTAAAGCCAGGAGCTTCGAGGAAGGCGACCTTGTTCTTCGGCGTGTTTAGTCCGCCAAGAATTCCAACAAGTTGACGCCGAAGTGGGAAGGCCCTTATCGGGTGAAACGAGTCACTAGGCCCGGCGCTGTCCGCCTTGAGACCGAAGATGGCATTCCGGTGAGCAACTCCTGGAACATTGAACATCTTCGTAAGTTTTACCCGTAGGGCGCGGTTGCCGGAAGCTTTTCCGGCAACCACCTTTTGTACAAGTCTTGCCACTGTTGCATGTAATCCTTTGTACAAAGCCGGGCGCAGACCCCGTGCACCAGTAAAGTTCATGTGCCCCGCACATCTTGTCAGTTTTTATGCTATAATCCTTTTTTGCATATGTTATCTGACACTTTGTGCAGCACCAGACCCCGGTAAGCGATAACGAGCCCAAGGCTCCATATCATTACTTTATTTCTCTGTTTCTTTCTCAAAAGA
>NC_057813.1:128244973-128245445 GCF_018294505.1 Triticum aestivum | reverse complement strand
TGCCCCGCACATCTTGTCAGTTTTTTTATGCTATAATCCTTTTTTGCATATGTTATCTGACACTTTGTGTAGCACCAGACCCCGGTAAGCGATAACGAGCCCAAGGCTCCATATCATTACTTTATTTCTCTGTTTCTTTCTCAAAAGAAGGAAGGTTCCCTCGCCCACAAGGTTTACCGGGGGGGGGGGGGGGGAGAAGATAATGGTGTGGACCAGGCCGTTCAAGAAAGTTTCTCCTTGCCGGGAAGCAGACGACAGAAAAGCTAAGTTGCTAAAGTTTAAGCAATCAGTTTTTTTAAGTTTTTGAGTTATTTTCCTTGAACGACCGTGCTTTGTATGGAAAACCTGTGCGCGGAGGAACCAACTCGTAGCTAGCTGCGCCCTTACTTTGTTTCGAGTCCGCTCAACAACTTAAGTGAGCTGCAACTAGTTGCGACAAGGTTGCTTGTCGGTAGCGACCCCGCCAGCAGGC
>NC_057813.1:128219689-128244955 GCF_018294505.1 Triticum aestivum | reverse complement strand
GAAGATAATGGTGTGGACCAGGCCGTTCAAGAAAGTTTCTCCTTGCCGGGAAGCAGACGACAGAAAAGCTAAGTTGCTAAAAGTTTGAGCAATCAGTTTTTTTAAGTTTTTGAGTTATTTTCCTTGAACGACCGTGCTTTGTATGGAAAATCTGTGCGCGGAGGAACCAACTCGTAGCTAGCTGCGCCCTTACTTTGTTTCGAGTCCGCTCAACAACTTAAGTGAGCTGCAACTAGTTGCGACAAGGTTGCTTGTCGGTAGCGACCCCGCCAGCAGGCTACTAAAGTTCCGCACTCGGCGCTCACGGCAAGGGTGCCTGCACCGGCAAGTTTCCCTAGAAAGCGTAGGGCAGAACCATACAAAGCCAAGAGTCGAGTAAAGGAAGTAACACCACAATTTTTTGCCTAAGATAGAGTTATATTACAAAAATAACTTGTCGCGCCTCTAATAAAGTGTTCCCATGACATGACTGGCAGCGACAAGAAAAGAAGAAAATGGACGGCCTAATCTACGCGACCGCCGTCAACCCTTTTGACCTCGTTCACCCTGTACACAATGGGTGCGACGAGGGCCTTAAGTGCGTCAAGATCAGCGTCCGCCGGCAGCCTCTTGAGGACGTTGCTGAGGTTGAGGCCCGGATTGCGGAAGGCCACCTTCACCAGCACCTTCTCCAGAACTCCGGCACAAATCGAGCGTGACTCGTCGGCCAACTGCTTTGGGATCCGTTCCCGGAGTTGCTGGAGCGCCGCCGCCACGCCTTTGAAGAACAGAGTGAGCTTGGCGCTGGGTTGGAGGTTCTCGTCGGAGGAGTACCCGAAGCCTTCCACCCCCAATTGCACCAGCTCCTCTTCGATGACTGCAGCAATGTTCACGAGGCCCTCCGTCCAGAGCGCCACAGTATCTCTGAGAAGATTCTGGGTTTCGGCGGCCCTCGCTAGCAGCGCCTCGTTGGCCTTGATGTCCTTCTTCAAGTCCGCCTCCCGTTTCTTGGCGCCGTCCAACGTCTCCGTCAGGGTGGCCAGCTTCAGCTCCAGATCAGCATTGGAATTCTTGGCGGTGCGCAGCTCTTTGCCCTTCTCGGAGAGTTGGCCCTGCAGCTCACCGTGGGCAAGGGCGTCCTTCTCGCGCTCCAGCTTGAGCGCGGCAAGCTCTTCGCCACCCAACTTCAGATCAGCCTCCAGCTGCGCCACCTTTACTTCCAATTCCTTCTTGGCGGTCTCGGCAGCCGCAGCCGCATCCTTTGCCTCTTGGAGCGACCCGCCAAGTGCCCATTCGCGCGCGGCAAGCTCCTCCTCGTGGCTGTCGAGGTTCACTTTCCGCTGAGCCAGCTCGCCTTCTCGCGCGTACAGCTTCTCGCCGGTGAGCCGCTGCTGCTCTTCAGCTTCGGCCTTCTCGAGGAGGAAGGCCTTCCGCTCTTCAGCAAGCTGCTCCCGCTCCTCCGCCAAGGTCCGGAGAGCTTCCTGGCAAAAACCCCGGAGCTCCTCCGCGCGCTTCTCTATATCCACGCTCGCTTTCGCGACGAGCGCTTCCCGGGACTCCAACTTGACTTGACGGGCGTGATAGAGCGCCAGCAGCCTCCGCAGCAGCCGCTCCTCCTCGGGCTCATCACTGCTGCTTCCCGGCGCGTCAACGATCGACAACCCGGCGGAGGCGAGCACCTCCCCATCCAAAACTTCTCCTTCCACAGGCGCCTTGGAGCTTGACGCCCAAGGGAGCTTGATGAAGATGCCCTCACCAGCCTTCAGATAGGCGCCGGGCTGGGGCTCCTCGGAGCCTGACGCTACGGCAGCGGCGGAGGGATCGGCGGTAGGTGCAGCGCCTGACGCTCCTGCGGCCTCAGGGCCGTCAGTGCGATCGCCAGATCCCTCGCCAGCTTCCTCGGCGGCAGCCTTGGCGGCCTCTTCACCGGCAGGCACATCGGCACCAGCTCCGTCTTTGGCGGTCGCGGCATCATCAGTGTTGCCGCGCGCGTCCTCTCCGCCGCCCACCTCGGTCTCCATCGGATCCGCGGAGGGTGGAGCTGACGACCGGAGAAGAATGAGAAGTCAAACAAGCACTCAAGAAGAAAAATCAGCAGAAGAATACAAAGAAAGTTTCGGGCAGGAAGGATTACCTGTGCTGGGATCCGCTGTCATAAGCTCCACCACCGACGGATCGTTAGCGCTATCCCTTGCCGGAGACTCCTCCCTTGCCGGAGGCTCCTCCCTTACCGGAGAACGCTCCCTTGCCGGGGAGTCCGCCCTTGGCGGCGTAGTCGAAGTAGACGACGAGTCGGAGGTGATCACCACGCCCTCCTGATGAAGCTGTTCTGCTCCTGCACAAACAAACCAGTGATCAGATGTCAACAAAGGAAAAGAGCAACCACGCGCACCCAGAAGCAGAAAGTAAACCATATGCTTACGCTGGGGGCTGCGCTAGGGGCTGCTCTGCGAAGTGATGGCCGGATCCGGCAAGGTGGTCTCGGGCGCGCCTCCTGTCGTCGCAGTGGGCTCGTCCTCGATGATCACCACCTGAGCCTTGGCCCTCTTCGTCGCCCTCTGGGCCAGAGTCCTGAAAAGGGAGAGTCCAGGGTGGGTCAGATCAGATGCAAGACAGGAATGGCAAGTTGAAGAACCACAAGAACAACAAGGGAATCTTACTCTTCTTCCTCTTCCTCGTCGGAGCTGAGCACGGAGAGGTCGAAGTTCGGCCCACCTCCGCCGCGAAGAGGTGGAGGGGTGGGATCCCTTGACCGCTTGGCGGGGACTGCGGCGCCAGCCCGAGATGACCCCGCCCCAGTTGCCACTGCGGCGGGAGGCGCACCCGCGGCAACCGTACTTGCGCGGCGGAGCGCGTCGCGCGGCGCTGCGGCTGTTGACCAGCTTGCCGCCCTGCTGCGTCCCCGATCCTGCGGAGGCGCCTTCTTGGCTGCACTGGGGGCTGCGTTTCGGGCCCTATTCCTGGCAAGCTCCCCGGAGATGGCGGGCCGCTCGCACCCTCGGCGGGATCACTCAACTCGGCGTCGGGCGCGGCAAGCTCTTCTTCGTCTTCGGGCCACTCCCGCTCAGCAAGACTCATCGCCGATGCCGCGTCTGCTTCCTCCACCATGAACCCAAATTCACCCGCGGCTGCGGCTGCCGCCGCCTCTTCCGCCCTGGTGGCGATGCGTTCCATCTCTTGATCGGTGGTGTCGCGGGTGAGGAGCTTCTTGTCATCAGCATTGACCGCTACTTCCACTAGGCTGTCGAAGAACTGCTGCACAATGTCTCCGGCAGGCTCTTGCCAAGTTGGAGCGATCCCGTGCGAATCACACAACGGCATCATGGTGCAGATGCGGTCGCGTGAGGAGTTGTTGCACAGAGGAACGACGCCTGCCGGCAACCTGAACCACTCGGGATGCTGTGGGTCGTGCTTGAATATCTCCTTGAGTATCCCGTCCAACTCTATGACGGTGAAATTGAAGTTGAGGCCTGGGCGCAACCTCATGATATCTGCCGGGCCTCCAAATTCCCAGGCGGGTCTCCCCCTCGCCTGCAGAGGGGCGATGCGCCGGCGAAGGAAATCTGCGCCGACAGCTCCTACAGTCAGCCCGGCAAGCCTGAGACGCAAGATCCGAGTGGTGGCGATCTTCAGCTTGTCGTCATCCACGGACAGAGCGCTCCAGTCATTGCGGCTTGGTGCAGGGCGGTGAACGGCTGCGGGCTCCCTTCTACAACCCAGCACCAATTTGCTCTCCACTCGTCCCACTTGCTGCGGAGCTCCCCCTCCAGATAGGTCTCCTTCTTGCCGGCCAGCGAGATCCAGGCGATCCCGCCGGCAAGAGGTTCCCCTCTCTCGACACGAGGCATAAAGAAATGGCGGAAGAGAGCTACGTTGGGGTGGACTCCGACAAAGTTTTCGCATAGATGGGCGAAAACTGCCACGGTCAGAACGGCGTTGGGGGTGAAGTCAAGGAGGTGGAGTCCATAGGTGTTCATGACGTCGCAAAAGAAATCAGAGAATGGCGGGCAGAGCCCGCAGTAGAAGAACACGGCGAAGAAAGGATATCCGCCAACTGGAGCTGCTTGCGAGGCGACGGCGGAGAGTACCTTCGTGCGCGGATGCGCCCGCGTCTCCGTCGACCAGAAGAGATAGTACCACTCCCTCAGCTCCTTCGCGGAGAGCTCGGGGGGAAAGTGGCCCGCTCCTTCCGCAGCGCCTCAAGCCGCTGCGCTTCGGTCGACTTCACAGCTTTCGCGGCCGCGGCCTTCATGGCCTTCCCCTTCCCGGGCTTCGGAGGCATGGCAGAGGCGGTGGGGGAGATCGACGGCGCTGGTGGTGGCGGCAGCGACGGGGGCGGAGCGCTGCCCTCTTTCAACTCTGCAAGCGGAGGAGGGCGGCGGAGATTTCTGAGATTGCAGCAGCGAAGGGCAAAGGTGGGGGAAATGCCCCTGTTTCCCCTGCTTATAAAGAGGGACGGGGCGGACATTTCGGCCTTCCAAATAAACAACCACCCACGATCTCTTCCACGACTCCGCGATTGACGCGTGCCGTTACGGGAGGCGCGGTGGATACGGAGTTAGATTCGGCATAACCCAGGCTCCGCGCGTGCCCGTGCCCTGTTTTGGGCCTGGCCCAACAGCGCTCAGCACCGTGTGTGGCCCAGGCCCGGGGGCTCCTGTCGGTGTACTAGAGTAGGGGTACCCTAGTATCCCGAACTTGTGCACGGGCAGTTGCAGCGCCGCGCGGCAAGGCTTGCCGGACGACCGCCAGAGTCCTTCGTGGGTTCCTTTGGAGCCATTCAAGAACAAAGCATTCAAGATGAAGAGACAAGGCCCCGGCAAGAGGAGCTTGCCGGGAAGGCCAACCACGGCACTTCAAGAAACTTGCCGCGATGCACCACACGTCCCGGCAAGGTCCGGTGAGCGACAAGCTTCTGGACTCGACAAGACGACGACCCCGACAAGGTACTCGCTGGGGCCCGCTGCCACTCTGTACCCACGCTCCAGCGCACCCACCCGCGTGTCGCCATGAGGCTTCCTCAGGGGCGCGTGGCGGGAACCTGTGCAGCCAGGGGTACGCGGTGGCAAGCGGAGATGAAGAGAAGGCCATCGTGGCAAACGGTGGCGCTCCTAACGGTCACTTTTTGCATTGTTTAGGCAACTCAGACGGGCATTCAATGACCTTGTCCCCTGCCGTCAGAGTTAGGTAGGGTGCACTGTGTCCACAGTAGCGGTAGCTGCGCCTACCGCATCCTTTTCCATTTTTTATCCTTCTAGTCTATGTTGCCACCTGTCGGTGACCCCTTGAAAGTATAAAAGGAGGCCCAAGCGCAACGTAGAGGGGGTTCGGCTCATTCAAAACATCAGGAACACTCTCACGCTCGGTCTGGCAGCGTCCATCGCTCCTGAGCAAGAATTCAATACACACGAACAAGCAACAGTAGGGTTTTACGCATCCGTGCGGCCCGAAGCTGGGTAAAACTGCTCGTGTGTACTGCCTCGATCCGCTCTTTGCGCGGCCTCCGCCCCTCTCCGAACCGAAAGGGGCCCGGTTCCCATAGGTGTTGATGGATCAGTTTCCCCGACACGTGGTATATAAAGTACCAATGGCTCTTCGCACTCTCTCATGGATTAGTGTCTCTCTGCTTGTCTTGGCGTCCTGGTCATGCGCTGCAGCCAGGGCCGCACGGGCACCAAAAGCGGCCGACCCGACCTATGGGTTCACGTCGGTGAGGCTCGACGTGCTGCAGCGCCCCTACGACGAGGCGAGCGGCGCACGCTACAGCTTCGACGGCACCATGCGGATGCTCTGGGTGCTCGCCACCGACAAGCCCCATGCCCGCCAGAGGCATACCAGCCCAAGAACTGAGATCAGGATGGCAGTAAGTAATTACAAGTCATTGCTATGTACTCCCTTCGTTCCTAAATATTTGTCTTTCTAGAGATTTCAACGGTGACTATATACGAAGCAAAATGAATGAATCTACACTTTAAAATACGTTTATATATATTCGTATGTGATAGTCCATTTGAAATATCTAAAAAGACAAATATTTAGGAACAAAGAGAGTACTACATTTGAGACTGATTAAGATTTAGTGATCTTACTGATCTTCTTCTGCTCACAGGGGTACGACTACAGCTCCGGCGTGTGGCAGTTCGAGGGCCACGGGTACGTCCCCTCCGGCACCACGGGGGTGTCTACCATGCAGGTGTTCGGTGCCGGCGAGACGGCCACCACGCTCATGCTGCATGTCTACGATGGCGCGCTGCGGTACTACGACCGGCAGGTCGTGGAAGACTCCATCTATGACAGATGGTTCCGGCTGAACGTGGTCCACGATGTCGAGGCATCCACGCTCACTGTGTACATCGATGGCGAGCAGAAGCTGCAAGTCCAAGGCCGCGGCGGCGACTCTCACTACTTCAAATTTGGTGTGTATGTGCAGAACCACGACTCCAGCTGCATGGAGTCTCGCTGGAAAGACGTTAGGATCTTCAAGAAGCATTAGAATTATTTGTGTGCATATATATATATGTATGTTGATGGAGTTACTATGTTTGTACTGTTTATTTATGAAGTTTAATAGTACTCAATATTTACTAAATATGATGTTTATATATACGAGGATCCGTTTTCTATATTTATGCTTGCAATGTTTTGCAGAGGCCGGGGCAATCCCTTTTTCGAAAAAAATGTGCTTTGTAATGTACGTTCTTTGTAATGTGCATGCATAGTGTTTTTAGGTACTACTCCCTCCGTCTCACAATAACTGACTCAATTTTGTACTGTATAAAATTGAGCCACTTAATTTAGGACGGAGGGAGTACTACTTATGACTTACTACACCGTATAGCTCTATCTTAGATTCTTTGTCTTCTCATACTAACCCATGCATTTTAAGTTGAGTCAGAAATTTTAAAACCACAAATCTTTTGAATGCAAATTTTGGGACGAAGGGTATTCTTCAAGCCAAATGAGTTGGAGACAAGTACGTGTGGAGCAATATTTAGATTGTTTGGTCAAGTGTCGGGCCTAGTAGTGAACATGAGCAAGAGCACAGCCTTGCCGATTCGGTGCTCTAAGGAGGAGATGGAGTTGGCATCCACCTCTCTTGGCTGCGCGAATACGGCGTCCCCGTGCAAATATCTGGGCTTGTCGTTGACGCTCAGAAAGCAGTCCGCCGCACAACTACAAGGCTTGGTGGACCAGGTGGCGGACTGCCTCCCACTCTGGAAGGCGGCCATGTTTTTTTTTAGAACATAGACGTCAGGAACGTTCGGCTTTAAATTAATAAAGTCCACAACTTAGGCAGAGTATCACAACCACAGGACCAACACACGACGCCATTAGAGGCAAATAAGTTAAGGAAACGACCGTGAGACGAGCGAATAGGTGCGGTACAAGGCGATATCAGCCCAAACCACGAGCACGCAGGCTCGGGGGGTGCGAGGACCAAAAGGGGGCTGCCCATCCCTATGCGGCAGCCAACTGATCGGACGACGGGGCTCGGGACTCGGAGTAGACGGAGCGCAGACGGCAGATAGCTTGGCGGTGAAGATGAGAGTCCTGTTGTCTACCCAACGGAGCTCATTGCTGCAAGAACACGATGCATTTGAAGATAACGTCAGCGGGATGCGAGGGAAACACACCCTCAATAGTAAACTTGTTACGGATATTCCAAATAGCCCATAGCATAGCCGCTACACAAGTCCACATGACCCTACGAGACGTGCCTTGAACCAGAGACAAGGAAGACACGAGCTCAGATCGGGAGCATGGATACCAATCCACTCCCGCGGCCGCACGGACCGCGCTCCAGGCAAAACGAGCCAAAGAGCACCGGAAGAAAGCGTGGTCAGCATCTTCCGGGACCCCACACAGCGTACAGGGGCCGGAGGCGGGGCCATTGCGCTTAGCAAGGTTAATAGAGGTAGGTAGGCGATCTTGGCAAAGTTGCCAGAGGAAGACCTTGATCTTGAGGGGGATTTTAGCCTTCCAAAGCCCCGTGGCCGTCGATGGGATCTGGCCGCGGGAAAGCTCTCTGTATAGGGAGTTGACAGAGAATTTGCCAGAGCCTGAAAGCCTCCACGAGATCGTATCCGTGGAATCCGACAAGCGGACGTCCGCAAGCAGAGCCCGAAGGCGATCCCAATCCGCCAACTCCGGCCCCGTTAGTTCGCGCCTGAAGTTAATGCAGGGGGGGCGCTAAGAGCCGAAGCAACCCGTTGATCGGGCTCAACAGCTATGGAGAAGAGTTGGCGAAGCTCCGATCATAGCGGCCGCTGACCAATCCAAAGATCAAGCCAGAAACTCGTGGAGCGCCCATTGTTAACCCCAAACTTCACACCCCTGGCAAAGAAGGGTTTGAGGGATTGAATGGAGTTCCAAAAAGGTGACCCTCGAGAAGCCGCGTCAAAGAAGTTCCCATGCGGGAAATATTTCGCACGGAGGAGGTCGATCCAAAGGCCAGTCTCTCCTTGAGACATTTTCCAGATCCACTTGCACATGACTGCGATGTTCATCAACTTGGAATTGATGATCCCAAGGCCCCCCTGGGCTTTAGGACGACATACGGCCTGCCATTTAACCATATGGTATTTCTGTTTCGGTCTCGCTCCTTCCCAAAAGAAACGGGACCGCGGGGTATCTAACTTAGAGTGTACCCCATCCGCCAGCAAGAACAAGCCCATGGCAAACATGGGAAGAGAAGAGAGGCTGGAGTTGGTTAGGATTAGTCTTGCCCCTGAAGACATAAAACGACCCCTCCACGGGCAAACCCTGTTCGCAACCTTGGAGGAGAGAGGTTCCCAATCGGAGATAGAACACTTCTTCGCCGCAATGGGGAGACCGAGGTAGGTGAACGGGAACTGTCCAAGTTTGCAGTTAAGTAAGTTGGCGACCCGTTGACTTTCGGTCACGTCCATCCCTATGGACACCACTTCACCTTTGAGGAAGTTTATTTTAAGTCCCGACATGAGTTCAAAACACAGCAGTATTTCCTTGACCGAAGCGATACTGTGTGTATGGGGCTCGAAAAGGAGAAGTGTGTCATCTGCATATTGCAAGTGAGACACTCCCCCCGGGATCAGATTGTCCACCACTCCCCTGATGTGGCCGGCCAAACGAGCTTTGTCGAGCATGGCGCCTAAGGCGTCCGCCACGAAGTTAAATAACAACGGCGAGGCTGGGTCCCCTTGACGCAGCCCGCGCTTGTTGCGGAAGAAGTTCCCTACTTCTCCGTTCACCGCAATCGCCGTTTGGCCTCCCGAGACCAACTGCATCATGCGGTGAACCCAAACCGACGAGAATCCTCGATCCAGGAGGACTTGTCGGAGAAACTCCCAGTTCACACGGTCGTACGCCTTCTCAAAATCAAGTTTGAGGAGAATCGCGGGCTGTCGAGCGCGTTTTAGGGAGTGGACTATTTCTTGGAGGACCAACGGCCCCTCCAAGATGTTACGGCCACGAATGAAAGCCGACTGGGTCCTACTAATAATGCGATGAGCTATCGGAGACAAGCGAGTAGAACAAGCCTTAGCACAAATTTTAAACGGAACATTAATCAAAGCGATAGGGCGGAAAAGCCTAATATGATCCGCGCCCGGGACCTTGGGGATCAGAGATAGAACCCCAAAGTTCAGGCGAGTGATATCTACCATACCGCGCATAAAACCATTGCAAACGTCGAAAATGGGACCTTTAAGCACTTGCCAAAACCGCTTAAACATCGCCACCGGCCACCCATCCAGCCCGGGCGCAGTATCGGATTTCATACCCAGCGTCGCCTTGTCGATCTCCTCAGGGAGGAAGGCCAAACCTAGGCCCTCATTTTCCTCGTCCGTGACCCGCAACGCAGGGTCCCACACATCTGCCCTAAGCCGAGCCCGGGATTCCTCCCTGGAACCCATAAGTTGGATGTAAAACTCATAAATGTGCCGGACGATATCCTGTTGCCGCAATAGGAGCCCCTGCTCCGATTGCAGTCTCAGGATGGTGCACTTATGACGTCTGCCATTAGCGTAGGCGTGGAAATACTTAGTATTCGCGTCGCCCTTGAGCGTCCACTTAATACCACCACGCCTGCGCCAGTACTCCTCCTCGGCTCTAAGGAGGGACTCGACTTGGGCTTCGAGCGCGTAGCACTGAGCCCAGTCCTGCTCGGAGAAGACATGCACGTCCGCTGCTGCGTCCAACTGGGCGAGCTCCTCGGTCAGGCGCGATCATAACAGCTTATCCTCACGACCCTGGTTAGCTCCCCACCCTTTGAGAGCCGCACGCATGCCCGCCCCAGCGGCAATCCAGAACTCCATCGGTCCGTGCGCACGCCCGACCCGAGCGACGCAATTCTCCCATTTTGAAAGGAAGATTTGCTCAAAGTCCGGAGACTCAAGCCACGCGGTTTCAAAGAAAAAGCGCGGGCTGCGTCTTAACCTTTCCTCCCCCGAGGAAAGAATGAGGGGGACATGGTCCGACCCAATCCTTATTTCGGCGTGCAGAGAGCACAAGGGAAACAACACCTCCCACTCCGAGGACATGAAAATCCTGTCCAAGACCGATCGCACCGGCGTTAGCTGTTTGTTGGTCCAGGTGTATCGGTCCCCCACGCGAGCCACTTCCCTAAGGGCCATGAATGCGATTGCATTATTAAACATGGACACCCTTGTCCAGTTAATAATACCGTTATTTTTGTCCGCTCCCGAACGGATCAAGTTGAAATCCCTGCCCACTATCAGAGGAAGGTTGCGCGCGCTCAAAGACATCACCTTGATCTAGAGTTCTCCCAAGAACTCGAGCAAAAGCGAGTGATCGGCCGGGCCATACACGACGATCACCTCCCATTCTTGGAGAGTGGCACGATGGCGCACGTGGGTCGACAGGAAGAACCGGCCGGCGTCCCATGCCACCACCTCAAAGCAAACTAGGTTAACGCCTAGCAGCAAGCCCCCCGAGTGTCCTACCGCAGGCACCCAATGCCAAACAAAATGTTCCAACGGGTCAACGGCTAGAAGGTCCCGATGATTGAAATCGGCCTTGATAGTCTCCTTCAAGCCGACCACGTCGATTTCTTCGTTCCTAATGAACTCTTTTAACTGGGTCCGCCTCCCAGCGTGGCCGAAGCCTGGGATGTTCCAGAAAATGAAACGCATTATATGATGCGATTGCAGAGACGGATACCGCGAGCGGTAACCGCTTTGGCCACGCGCTGTGTCTTAGCAGGACGACGGTTGGAGGAGGACGGCGCAGCCGCTGCTGCTATGTCCTCCTGATCGGGCCGTGCGACCAGCACCAGAGAAGCCCCTGCTTCGTCTGCTATTGGCGCAACGCGGGACAACGCTGCCTGAGCAAGCGTGGCCTGCGCAATTTCCTTAGCACGAATGAGAGACAACACCTCGTGCGCTTCCCCCGCGTCAGTCATCGCCACTCCACTATCCGCTAAGATACCACCCAAGCACTCATCTGAATATTCTTCAAAGACCGTAAAGCGGGGCATGGGGTTACCTTCAATTTCGAGATTCTTCTGAGCCTGCAGGAGCTGGGCCCGCTGGAGGGATGGAATGTTGCCCTTGGCACCCTTCGGACGGGAGCTCACCCGCTCCTGCGTCACCGGGGACGCCACCACCGCCTTGGACCGCCTGGCCGTGGGGATGGGCACCACCTTGGACACCTCCGCACGAAGAGCATCAAAGGCGGGAGGGGAGATGATCGACGAGGTGCCCCCAGCCGGACCCCCAGGGGAGGCCAGCGCCATCACCACCGGTCGCTGCGGGGCAGGCGTGCTCGCACGGACCGATGGGGGGCTCGCCGACGCCACCACGGGGGGCTTACGGCCCGCCGTCTTCTTCTGGAGCTTCGTCCCGCCATCGCCTAGGCCGGACGCCACCTTGGGAGAGCGCGCCGTGACCCGAGGCTCGCCCACCACCGTAGCCACCGGGGAGACCAGCATCAAGTGTCCCTCCGAGTCACAGGACGCCGAGACCCCCTTGTCGAGGTCGAGGCCCATGGTCATGTTGGATCCATATTGGTTGAACTCCATCTCGTTGCTGCCCACCACCACTTGGCACTCCTCCTGGTCCTGTGCCGCGCCCGCTGCCGGAGGCGCTGCCTGCACGTCCTTGTCCTTGAGACCAAGCTTGTCCCAAGTCGCCGTGTCAATGGAGTCGTCCCCCATGCTCATGTCGTGGTCCTTATCCTTGTCTTCCGGGCCCTGGTCAGCATTGGTTGGTGGAGGAGGAGGGGGAGCGGGAGCCGCACCCTGCAGAACGCCCGCCTCGGCCTCCAGGTGGAAGGTGAATCCCTCACTGTTGAACCAAACTTGCACGTAGCCCTTGAGCTTGGCCGGGGCACGACACGCGAAGCGCATCCGCACCGGCCCAAGGCCCGACAGCGATGCCTGATCCACCTTCATTGGACGCCCGATCATCACCGTGGCGGCCATGAGGCGGTCCACGCGACGATGCTTGGGCGGCACACCCCACAGCTTGACCCAAGTGTCCGGCATGATCTCGGCCTTGGGCTCCTCCGGGCGAGATTCCTTGATGTCCGCCATGATGTCGTGGAGGGAGAAGTAGAGCTTGCCGTTGCGGGTCGCCATCCGCAGCATGGCCTTGTCGGGGAAGACGATTGAGAACTGATCGACGCTGATGGCCGACACTTGCCAATCCCACTCCCCTTCGAAGAGGTGGGGGAGCTCCGCCTCCAAGACGGGGATTGACAGCTTGCCAGGCTTCGCCGAGATGATCGCCGCGTCCGTCACGAGAGGGGCACGGACCTCCTCACCCTCCGTTTCCACGAAGGGTAGGCAGAAGAAACCCTCGCCAGGGATGGCGTTGCCCATGATCTGCAGCGCCAGGGGCCTCCCCCGCGTGGGGCAGTAAGCCGACGTGTGGCCTTCCTCGTGGCAGACGACGCACAGGGGCTTGAAGATGCACATGTTTTGGTAGTGCCCCACCCTGCCGCACTTGAAGCACTCCGGCCCGTCTGCCTCCTCCACTGGGATCGGGGCGTCAGCTGACCCCTTCGAAGCCTCGGGGCCGGCCGCCAGCAGCAACGGCGCCGAGCCTCCCCCCTTGTGCTTCGGCTTCTTGGCCTGCGGGTCCCCACCCCGCTCACCGCCCGGAGGGAGCAAGGACTCCTTCTGCTTGAGCTCTTTCTTCTGTTCGAGCCCCCGACGCCGGTACTCCTCCTTCTTCTTCTTCTTCTTGCGCTCGCGCTCCTCCTACTGCTTCCACTCCTGCTCCGCTAGCCACCATGGAGGCGGCGGCCCCTAGCCCCCGTCCTCCGCGGGGATCGCATGCACCTTGGCGAGCGCCTTCGCCCGCAGATCTTTCTCGCGCTGGCGATCCTCCACCAGAATCGGAGGAGACATGGGAGGCTTGTCACCACGGCGGGAGCCCATCCTCACCGTGGTGGCGTATGAACAAGAAAGGGGAGGGGGAGAGACGGAGCGGTGCAGACGACGAGCAAGATGCCCGAGGCGCCGCACCTGAGAAGGGGATGCGGGAAACCCTGGCGACAGATCTAGGGTTCCCTTTGGCACCCACAACCACCTATAAATAGGAGCTGGCGGCCGCGACTTCTCCTTCGCGTTGGGCCCGGGCCGAGGCGCAGGTGCATAGCAGGCCACCGGGCCTGTCTGAGCTGGCCCAAACACAGTGGTGTGCCCCTGCACCCCCTCAGGCACGGCAACGGGCGGACGCGTCGCTGGGCCCCCCAGCCCCGCTGGCACGGTAACGGGCAGGCCCAACACTGGGCCCCCCAGCCCACCCCCTGGCAGGCTGGGCCAGTCGATCTGGCCCAACAGTGAACCAGGCCCATCCTCCGGCTCCCCGGAAACCCTAGCCAGGCTCCGCGAGTCCCTGTCCCGACCGGCCCCGCCGCCGCCGTCGCCAACCCCTGTCAGCTCCGGCGAGCACACAGGTGCCGGAGGGAGCTCCGCCAGCACCAGATCCCGGCGACCCGCCCCCGGCATGGCGCACGAGCGACCCTTGGGGCCCGCATCCACCCCCTTTGGCGGACGCCAGATCCGAGCCACCAGGCGGCGCCGACCCTGCCCACCAGGAGCAAAAGCACGCCGCCGGCCGGCCACGAAGGAGCCCCCAAGCTCCTCCGCACGGGCGATGAAATCACCCACCGAGCACCCAGCACTGGGCCTCGGTGAACCACCATCACCACCATCACTTACCTGACTGCAAACCTCGTCATCGTCGATGTCGGAGTCGACCCCCTCTAGCGCCCAGAACTTGCTGCAGGAGAAGGACGGGGCGAGGGGCCGCCCCTCGGGCGGCACGCCCCACCGCGAGCGCCCCGCTGCAGGCCGCACCGCCGTCCAGCCGTCCGCCTCCGCCGCGGCGCCCGCAGCATCGCCCTCCGCGTCGCCCTCCACGTCGCCCGACCGAAACGCCGTCCTCCTCTATTCAACTACTAAAATCGTGAAGGAAATTTCCCCGGGACCCAAAAAGTGTATGAGCTATTCAAGGCGGCCATGTTACCAAAGAGCGGCAGACAACTGCTTATCCAATTCGTGCTATGAGCTATTCCCGTGCACTCAATGATGGCTCTGGATTTGCCAGCGAGGACCCTGTCGGCGCTAGTAAGATATGTAGAGGGTTTCTGTGGTGCGACAAGAAGGAGGCCAGAGGCGGGAGCTGCTCTGTCGTGTGGGATGTGGTCTGTACACCCAACTGGGCAGGTGGAATGGGGCTGCCAAACCTACACTGGATGAACAAGGCGCTGCAGGCACGCTGGCCATGGCTGCAGCGATTCAACAAAGGAAGGGCTTGGACGGAATTCTCGACCGTTGTCCCGTCGGAGTCGTGCGTGCTGGTGCAGGCGGCGACGCGGACTGTGGTTGGGAATGGAAATTCCACTCTATTATGAGAAGATAGATGGATTGATGACTTTACAATAGGTGAACTCGCCCCGGCAATCTACAAACGAATACCGAAAAGAATTAGGCAAACCAAGCTGGTTTCGGATGCGCTTAGAGACAACAACTGGACTGTAGACATCGGCCCTGACCTCACACATGAAGCATTGGAACAATTCCTCAATCTGTGGCCGCGGATCGCGGATACACAGTTAACAACTGGGGTCTAGGATTCGGTCAGATGGGCTTGAGAAAAGCACGGGAACTTCTCGGCCAGCTCGGCATATGCGGCCAGGTTTATGGGCCGGGAGGTGTCCACAACGGCATCGTTCACTTGGCAATCCAAAGAACCCCTACGATGTCGTTTCTTCGCTTGGCTGGCAATCAAGAACCGAGGACAATGGTGTAGCAGGCAAGAAGATAGCTCAACAACTAAAAAGCAACTAGGGCCAAGTGCCTTCTCGGGCTGTGGATAATATGGAAGCATCGGGATGATATTATATTCAATGGGGCGACACCATCGGTACCACGTGTCATCCAGCGGATCCATGACGAGGGAAAGCTCTGGGCGAAGGCTGGATTACTTAAGTGTGATGCTCAAGGGTTTGATGTAGACCTTGTAGAGTGGGAAATCAGCGAGTAGTCCGTACTAGGAATCTTAGGTGGTGCGGGATAAAATCTGCATGTAAATAAATCATGTAACGTGGACTTGGGGTGTCTCTTCCCTTTCTACTTTAGTTAATGATACGCACACTCGTGCGTACTTGAGATTTTTTTTGTTTTCTATTCTGTAAACATATTTGGGGTCTTGGTAAGGAGATCTTTTAAACAAGATCAATCATGAATATATTTCCATAATTTTTTTAATACGAATTTTGAAACTGGATGAAACTATAGAATATAACCCATCATACTACAACATTTACATGAAACAAGTTTCGCAGAATATCATAAGTTTCAGACCATGTTTTATGGAGTTTCACCATCTTTCGTATGGTTTCATTATGTTTCAAAAATCAATATTTTAAAAGTATCAAAATATATTCAAGAGTGATCTTGTCTAGAAGTCATCGTCATTAGGAATATAAATATGCAAACAAATGTTAAATCGGACTTTCGGTACATACGATAAAATGATTCCAAACTTTGAAATCACAAGAAAAGAGCATGAGTGTGTGGTGGGTTTCATGGAAGATAGTAGGTGCATGGACCATGTGATTAAGTGACATGACATGACTAAATGGGTGAAATACAACTAGAAGAGGAGTGCATGCAACCCAATCTCCATCTCTATCCAGCGGCTGACCCATGCATGGCACCTCCCATGCATGGGAGAATTGCTTTCCTCCATTCTCTTGTTCCAGTAACAAACTGAGCCATGCTTTTAATGAAGCCACACCGTCAAGGAAAACGGCCCTCGCGCCCCCTGTGTCGGGTGACTCGGGTGGATCCAATCCCCACGGCCGTCGGTGCCACCGTCTTCGCTCTCCCTTCCCTCCGTCATTGCCGGAGGACGCCATCGGGTAAGCCCAGGCGGGTGATGGTGGTGGTGGAGGCCCTCCTCCCTTCCCTGCGTCAGTGGGTCACCTGGAACCTCCTGGCGCGGGGAGGCGTCACCAAGACATGCGCTAGGGGCGGTGCTCAACTGACTCCTGTTGATGGCTTGGGCGATGGTGTGGGTCGCGCGATGGCGGATCTCGTCGCTTTGGCCCTTGTGGAGAACTCTAGATCTAAGGTGGCTGCCCTGGTAGGCGTGGCGGCAGCGCCCTCGGCTGGCGGTACTCGCGGGTGGTGGGTGGATGGCTTCTTGACTGCATGGGCGGTAAGTCGCTTGTGAGTCTCCTCCCAGCTACAGCCTCTCTCCCACTGCACTTGGTGGATTGTGGTCTCGGCCGTCGGCTTTGGTGCATTGGTGGGGGCTGGTAGAGGTGGCTAGTTCAGACCGAAGGAAACTTTGGATGGCTCGCTCATCTAGATGGTGCCAACGACCGAGGTCACTGCTCTCCTCCTTGCAGGCACCATCGAGGTCCCTCCCCTCCACCCAGACCTCATGCCCCGGTGATGACCCAAAATCTCCTTAGATCGGGTGGTGGAGGCACTACGTGTGTCTTGCCCTTCTTAGAGGCGTCGCCTGGGTCATTCGGGTGCACAATTAGAGAAACTGCAGGCGAAGGGGATGGGACTAGTTGCAATGGTGGTGTTCACGAAGGTGAAGCGGCGGGGCATCTGGAACATCGACAATGGCGGTGGACGCGTGTTGATGGACGAGCATGGGATGGTGGCGCTGTCTTGCATCGTGCTGGCGTTGATAGGAGTTGGGCCTGGCAAGGCCTTTGCATTGATCTCCCGTGAAGATGGGATGGTAGAAGATGGCGGCGGCGGACTCTAGAGTGTGCGCATGCGGTGCACTGAGGGTCTGCAAGACCGGTTGGTGCTCTCGGCTCGTCATGGGGCAGCTTGGAGAGGCCACCGGATAGCGCCAGTGCACTCCGTTAGACTTGTGGTGTACGATTGAGGTCGCCAGGAAGGTGGCTTTGGATTAATCCATGTATCTGCTTTGTCTGTCTTGGTTGAATAATAATTTAATAAAGATGAATGGATGCAACATTTTGATGCAGAGGTCGGGGGTAATCCTCCTTTTCGAAAAAATGCTTTTAATGAAAACAAGCTAGGTTGGATTGAATCTGTTTGAGTGAAAGCACTCTAGATTGGTTCTCCAGTGCGGAATATTTCTTTCATAGACTATACTTTATAGACAACCACCTCATCATAGTGGTGATAAGAGGCATCATGTGACAATGTTCAATCGTACTACCATATTCATGTACTATATACACTTTATACATTCATATATGCCTAGGGGTGCGCAGGCCCATGGGGTCCACACAGGAACGCTAGCTTGATTGGCATGCCTTCGGGCTTCGTGTGGTACGACCACTGTTACAGGCAGGCGTGCTCGTACCATGCACCGTCTTTTGCTCTGGTGCCTTTGATGAAATTTCTCCTCAAAGGAAAATTGCTCCATATGACTTTATTTGTGGGATCTTGATTAGTTTCTTCCAAAAATACATATTTCTGCACAACAATAGGAAAATAAGTTTTCTTCTTTCTCAAAAAATTAGTGTTAGAAAATAGAATTAACAAGAACCTTTTGAAAACCACATGAAAACACCCTTTATAATAGTGGCAAAATATCGAGCCATCGGTAGCCTCTGAGAGCGCTTGAGAAGTTATCGATTCTGTGATGATCTAGCCCAGATTGTGGCGGCCCTTTCCCACGAGATTGACAAGCGCGAACTAGAGATGCATGAGGAGGCAGAAAATCGCATGTCCACGGAGTTGATCTTTTGCTTGCGAACTACTTGTGCACTTCCTTTATGTGATCTGTATTATTGATGCATGCTAACTTTCTATCCTGCTATGAAGATTGTTATATGACTTATTGATATGGACTATATGTAATTTGTAACTATGAATTTGACTTGTTATTAGCTTTTTTTTATCTTCGCGGGTGAAGTGGTATGTGTGGTGTACCTAGGAAGGTATCGAGGAGTCTACGGTCCATGGCAGACATGCTATGAATAATGAACGGTTACCAGAATAGTTGCTATAGAGGATTGAAGAACAGAGAAGGGGCATAGAATGATTACTCCAAGTTCGTGCTAAAAGAGGATCAACCATGAAGTATGCAAGACTATAAGTCATATCGGGATGAGTGGACTAAAGAACCTCATAATCTTCATCCAGTTCATCGTCATTGTGGTGTTGCTGTTATCATGTGATCATATATGTATGTAACATGCAACATTACAGAGTGAGAAGGCTATGTGTATGTACTCTCTTTGTTCCTAAATGTAAGACATTTTGGTAGTTCAGTTTGAAATAACAAAACGTTTTATATTTAAGAAAGGAGGGAGTACTTATGATGTTTCTGTGTGAATTGCAATGTGATGCATACAATATTTATTAAATATATATTTGAGGATCCCCTTTCTATATTTATGCTTGCAATGTTTTCTGTAATGTACAGTCTCTTGGAGATGGTTTTTCTACCATGTAGAGGATCTCCCGTGCATGCATAGTGTTTTTAGGTACTACTCCCTCTGTCTCATAATAACTGACTCAATTTTGTACTGTACAAAGTTGAGCCACTTATTTTAGGACGGAGGGAGTACTACTTATGACTTACTACACCGTATAGCTCTATCCTAGATTCTTTGTCTTCTCATACTAACCCATGCATTTCAAGCTCAGTCAGAAATTTTAAAACCACAAATCTTTTGAATGCAAATTTTGGAACGGAGTGTATTCTTCAAGCCAAATGAGTTGGAGACAAGCACGTGTGGAGCAATACTAGAAGCATACGCGCGCCTTGCTGCGTCACTTAAACTCCTACGGTGTTAAGTCTGGAAAATATGTCTCGAGTGCTACCATGAGCTATATGTCTCTCTTTTTTGCCCTAAATACTGCTTGTCTACTGGGAACTATCGTATATCTTGCTCTTACCTCGGGTTAACATTCAGGCAAATAAAATAGATTGGATAATTTGGCTAGCGCTGCAAGAGAAGTTCACATCAATCCTAGGCGCAAAACATCTTACCAGCAGTCACCCTTTCACCTTTCTCAGATATATCATCTCTCACAACCAAGCTTTGGCCAATTCAAATGCATGAAATAAAAGTACACCAGATCGTTTAAATACTGGATGAGAACTACCTTGTGTATTACATATAGGTGCCGGCAGAACGATACATAACGAATACAACATGGGATTCTAGCTCTAAGTAAATATAACAAAAAGTAAATATAACAAAACATAATACATTAGATAATATATTGTAACACGTTCAGAACCGGATTTTGAACTGCCAAAGCTAATCTAGAACATATGAATAGCAACCACCTCTTGCAGACCGTACTTGATAAGTATAGAGGGAGAAAAATTCCAAAAAAAAACAAAAATAGAGACCTTTGCAACATGCAAATACATAATATATGATTTTTTTTTAGAAAATAGGCGAGATCCCGACTTTATAGATAAAGCCACCAGGCAGAGTCACAACCATCACATGGCACCACATAAGTTTAACAGAAACAACTAAGAAGTATGGGTACAAGGCTTCCAGCCTATCATGGCGTGCAGGCCAGCAGCCAAACGAGCAGCCCAACCACTAAGAAACCGTCCTCCTGGAGCGCCGCAGCAGAGAAGAAGCCGTAGGTTTCATTTTGGATAGCATATCATCGAACGCCTCTAGGTCCCCATCCTTAGTCAATGATCTCCACTACTGCAAAAAGACATTAACTTTAAATAAGCAACTGACAGAGTTAGCTGGGAAAATGTGTTTAATAGTGAACTTGTTTCTAGTAGTCCATAGCGACCAACAAATCGCAGCCCAGCCCACCATGAACACCCGCTTAGACCGGCCTGCAAGAGAATACAACGCGGTAGATCCTCAAAAGAGAATGGGTTCCAATTCACACGAAGCCAAAGTCTAATGCAACTCCAAAAGAATTTAGCCAAAGAGCACTGGAAAAAGATATGCTCAGTATTCTCCAGGGCACCGCACAGCTGGCAACTGTCAGAGCCCGGCCCGTTCCTCTTCTTAATCTAGTCAGCCGCTGGTAGTTTGCGACGAAGAGCTTGCCAAAGGAAGATTTTAATCTTAGGAGGGATGTGGGCAGACCAAATGTATTTAAACTTGTCAGTGGGACCACCAGCGATAAGTTTCCAATACGCCAACTTAACAGAAAAACGCCCCGAAGCGGAGTGGGGCCAAATAACGGAGTCCTCTTCCTCCGAGAGCAGGGGGAAGCAGGCAGTAAGGCGTTGCCAATCTTCCAACTCCACAGGGGAAAGAGAACGCCGGAAATCTAAAACCCAACCCTGAGCCAAGAGCTCAAAGATAGAGATCTCGGGATCAGCACAAAACGAAAACAGAGTCGGGTGAGCCACCGCAAGCGTGGTATCCCCAACCCACCAGACTAACCAAAAACGAGTAGATTTACCGTCTCGAACAACGAATTTCACAAGGGACCGGAAAATCGGTCTAATACTAACAAGCTGACGCCAAAATTGAGAGCCACCAGAAGAGGGTGCGAACATAGGGCTCGAGGAGGGGAAGTATTTAGCTTTGAGAAGGTTAAGCCAAGCAGGGCGATCATCAAGGAACATAATCTTCCACCACCATTTTAATAAAAGGCATTTATTCATGATTCTGGTATTAATGATGCCAAGGCCCCCCATGTTCTTAGGTCTACAAATGAGATCCCATTTAACCATCCTATATTTGTGTTTATTATCGGAAGAATTCCAGTAAAAGGCACCCCTGTGCTTATCGAAGCCCGAGTGATTCCCTTCGGACAGAAGATAAAAACCCATTAGAAACATCGGGAGAGAGGAGAGGCAAGAGTTGGTAAGGGCAACCTTGCCCGCCTGAGAATTATAACGGCCTCGCCACGGCAAAACTCTATTGCCAACTTTAGTCACAGCCGGGGCAAAATCTTTGGCCAAAAGCTTAAGAGGGGAGATGGGTAAGCCCAAATATTTGAGAGGAAAAGATCCAAGAGAGCAGTTCAAAAGGTGGGCCACCCGCTGCGCTTCCGAGACAGGTACCCCAGTCACAATGACCTCGCTCTTAGAGAAGTTGATTTTAAGGCCCGACAGAGCTTTGAAGCAGAGAAGAAGAAATTTCAGATTCGTGATGGAGTTGTCATTAAGTTCAACCATAATGATGGTTCATCCGCATATTGTAAGTGAGAGATGCCATTTGGAATGAGGTGAGAGCTAACAAGCGAAATGTGACCAGCAGCCGCAGCACGAGACAAAATGTGAGATAGAGCATCGGCCACAAAATTAAAAAGCAAGGGGGACGCCGGATCTCCTTGTCTCAAACCCCTACCATTCGCAAAGAAATTACTGGTCTGGCCATTGACAGCCACCACCGTGTGGCCCCCAGTGACAAGTTGCATCAGACGGTGAACCACCGAACCATCGAAGCCCTTGGCCAGCAAAACTTGGCGAAGAAAGTTCCAGCTCATCGAGTCATACGCCTTTTCAAAATCAAGCTTAAGGATCACAGCCTTGGTGTTCTTACTACGAAGGTCATGAATTATCTCGTGTAAGCAAAGCACCCCGTCCAAGATGAATCTTTCCTTAATGAACGCAGAATGGAAAGGGCTAATGACCCGATGGGCGATTGGAGAAACCCTAGTAGCCATGCCCTTGGCAGGGATCTTAGAAAAATTGTTAATCAAAGCAATGGGCCTAAATTGGGAGATCAAGTCAGCGCAGTACTGCGTAGTTAAGTCTCAAGATGTCAATAGTCCCCAACCAAAAACCTTGAGTTATAGCCATAATTAGGCCTTTTAGCTGAGGCCAGAATTGCCAGAAAAAAGGAATGGAAAAGCCGTCAGGACCTGAAGCCGCATTAGAGTTGGCAAATGGATCGTCTCAAAAATTTCGTCTTCCGTGGGTGGGATCAGCAAACTGTCATTATCAGCGTTCGAAAGTTGATCAAGAGGAGACCAGAAGGACGAAGCCAACTTAAAGCCTAACTCAGGTTTAGCCGCTAGAAGGTTAGAGAAGAAATAAACCACATGACGCATAATCACCGGGGGGTCAGATACCCTGACACCGTCTATAATAAGGCTATCAATAATGCATCTCCGACGTCTACCGTTAGCAATAGCAAAGAAGTAGGACGTGGGCGAGTCACCCTTTAAGGTCCAGTTGATAGTACCACGCTGTATCCAGTACACTTCCTCCTGCCTATGAATGCCCAACAGCGCCTCTTCTAAACCATACCGAGTTTGCCATTCATTCGAGGACAGCCCAGAATTATCCGCGCGTTCGTCCAGAACGCCAATTTGAGCCATCAACCTGGCTTTGTCACGCCTTGACTCAGCGTAGTGGTTTTTGGACCAACCTCTAAGGAATCTACGAAGGAAATAAGAGCATTGATGCCAGTCATCCATCGGGCCAAAAGAACGGCGAGTAGAAGAAAGGAAAGTCAGAATCTTTTGTGCCACCAACTCATTGAAACCCTCCACTTGTAGCCAGGACACATCAATCTGAAACCTCGGGAGACCCACTGGGCGCGTTCCATCATCTAGAATCAGGAGGGTGTGATCAGAGCCAACATAGGCAAGGGCTCTAAGACTGACACGGGGAATAAAGAATCCCACATAGGACAAACAAAAACCCTATCGAGAACAGAGCGGATGGGGGGAGTTTGATGGTTAGACCAAGTGAAACGGGCTCCAACCCTAGGAATCTCATGAATAGCCGTGTCCCTAATAAAAGCATTGAAAGCATCAGCCAGAGGCCAAGAGAAGTTAGACGAGCTCTTGTCAGAAGGGAAACGAAGCAGGTTAAAGTCGCCCCCGATCAAGAGGGGTAGCTGGCATGATTCAATTTTAATACTAATCTCGTCCAAAAAAGCAAAAGACATCGCGTGGTCAGCTGGACCATATACCACCATGATTTCCAGCAAGGAATTGAGAGATCGAAGAGAAACCACCGTGCTAGCCCAAAAAATGCCATGGTCAAAAGCCACAAAATTGAAAGTATCTTTTTTGGAACCAAGCAGAAAACCTCCCGAATGACCAACTGAGGCCACAAAGTTCCAATGAAATCTGTCTATCCCAGCAATGGCCGATAATTCGCTCACGGAAAAGGAAGATTTGATAGTCTCGACAAGGACAATAAATTCTACATTTTCAGACCGAACCAAGTCTTTAAGTTGGTCCCTGCGCCCCCTAGCGCCAAAACCTCTAATGTTCCAGAATAAGGCCTTCATCTATAAGACAAGTTTTTAATACGGAGACTCGATCTGCTCGGCGCCATGCAGGATTTTGCACGCTTCTCTGCCCCACGTTTAGAAACCACGGGGGGAGCTTGACACCTGTCATCTCCCCCCTCGTCCCCACCGGCCACAACCAGTGGGCCACTCGAACCCACCCCAGCCTCCTTGGCTTTCGCAATATCAGCCTGGGCTATTTCATTCGCCCTAATAATACCAAGAATAGACGAGGGAGATCCCAAGCTAGAGTCTAAGCAAATACCCACATCATCTAAAATTTTGAGCAAGTGATCATCAGATTGTGAAGGAAGAACTAAACGCACAGGAGAGGGAACCGTGGGGAGGGAGGGGGATGATGTCTACTACACAACCTTCTTCTTGTAGACGTTGTTGGGCCTGCAAGTGCACATGTTTGTAGGACAATAGCAAATTTCCCTCAAGTGGATGACCTAAGGTTTATCAATCCGTAGGAGGCGTAGGATGAAGATGGTCTCTCTCAAGCAACCCTGCAACCAAATAACAAAGAGTCTCTTGTGTCCCCAACACACCCAATACAATGGTAAATTGTATAGGTGCACTAGTTCGGCGAAGAGATGGTGATACAAGTGCAATATAGATGGTAGATAAAGGTTTTTGTAATCTGAAATAATAAAAACAGCAAGGTAACTAATGATAAAAGTGAGCGTAAACGGTATTGCAATGATAGGAAACAAGGCCTAGGGTTCATACTTTCACTAGTGCAAGTTCTCTCAACAATAATAACATAAATAGATCATATAACAAGCCCTCAACATGCAACAAAGAGTTACTCCAAAGCCACTAATAGCGGAGAACAAACGTAGAGATTATGGTAGGGTACGAAACCACCTCAAAGTTATTCTTTCGGATCGATCTATAAAAGAGTTCGTACTAGAATAACACCTTAAGACACAAATCAACCAAAACCCTAATGTCACCTAGATACTCCATTGTCACCTCAAGTATCTGTGGGCATGATTATACGATATGCATCACACAATCTCATATTCATCCAACCAACACAAAGTACTTCAAAGAGTGCCCCAAAGTTTCTATCGGAGAGTCAAGAACGTGTGCCAACCCCTATGCATAGGTTCCCAATGTCACGAAACCCGCAAGTTGATCACCAAAACATACATCAAGTGGCACATGATATCCCATTGTCACCACAGATAATCACGGCAAGACATACATCAAGTGTTCTCATAAAAGACTCAATCCGATAAGATAACTTCAAAGGGGAAACTCAATTCATCACAAGAGAGTAGAGGGGGAGAAACATCATAAAATCCAACTACAATAGCAAAGCTCGGGATACATCAAGATCGTGCCATATATGGAACATGAGAGTGAACACGAGAGAGAGATATCAAACACATAGCTACTGGTACATACCCTCAGCCCCGAGGGTGAACTACTCCCTCCTCGTCATGGATAGCGCCGGGATGATGAAGATGGCCACCGGTGAAGGATCCCCCCTCCGGCAGGGTGCCGGGAAGGGCCCTCGAGAGGTTTTTGGTGGCTACAGAGGCTTGCAGTGGCGGAACTCCCGATCTATCTTTTGTTCTGGAAGTTTTAGGGTACGAGAGTATATATGGGTGCAGGGGGTACGTTGGA
>NC_057813.1:128206796-128219286 GCF_018294505.1 Triticum aestivum | reverse complement strand
TCTCCTGACGTGCACTCCAAGTCCATCGGGTGGCTTTCCTTCCAAAAATAAGTTCTCTAGTTGATATCGTTCCGTTTTGACTTTGTCTGATATTCCTTTTCCTCGAAACACTGAAATAGGCATAAAACAACAAATCTGGGCGGGGCCTCCGGTTAATAGGTTAGTCCCAAAAATAATATAAAAGTCGATAATAAAACCCAATATTGCCTAAAACAGTAGATAAAGTAGCATGGAGCAATCAACAATTATAGATACGTTCGAGACGTATCAGGGGAGGGGGCTGGGAACGTACCTGAAGGGGGCAGATCCCGAGCCGCAGCACGCCGAGAAGCCCGATCGGCCACCCGCTCACCACTGTTGGAGACGTGGCCGCTCTTGCGAGCTGTGGAAGCAGGCGAGCGCACAGGCGCAGGGCGAGCACGGCTGGGGGAAGCCGCAGAAGAGGACGGGCCCGAGGCCGTACCCTGATCAGCATCGAGCCTTCGGCAGAGCCCAGCCGCGGACTTCCTAGAGTCACCAGAAGCACGGCTCTTGGCGGAGTATTTCTTGACAGAGGATTTCTTCTTCTTCTTGGACACAGCGGGGCCAGCCGGGGGTAGATCTTCAATGCCAGACAAGGAGGGAGAAGCGGAACGGGCAGGAAGATTGGAGTACACCGCCGAGAAAGGCGTGCCCTTAGCCCCACCAGAGGCCGCATCCCCGCCGCCCAAATCAGGCACCTAGTCCTGGGCGCCCCTGCCAGCAGGCGCATTCTCCTTTAGCATCTCCTGATCTTCGGGAGAAAGTCCATCCCACTCCGACTGGGTGAAACGAGGATCGGTCCCATGCATGGAGTCGTCGGGGCATCCATCCCCATCTTTGCTCTTGTCGCCATTGCCAGAGGCCGGGGGCGGGGGAGGAGGAGGAGGCGACACCGGACCCGAGGCCCCCTCCACCCGCACCCGGAGCCGAAAGCCACCAGCCGCAGGGAAGACGTCAATGGCGCCACGGATGCACAGTGGGTCAACACACCAAACCCGAAGCCGGGCCGGCCCCAGGATGGCCAGAGAATCTTGGTCCACTTCAATAGGTTTCCCGATGAGAACCCCGAAAGCCATAAGGAACGCCGTGGTGCGCATGTTAGGAGGAACATCTTCAACCAGCACCCACACATCAGACAGAGAAGAAATCGCCTTGGACCCGTTAGAAGCAGCTTTGACCGAGACCACAAGTGGATTCAGAGGCAACGTGAAGCTAGTGCAAGAGGAAATCATACGAAGGCTCTCTTTGGAAGGAAAAGTCGCAGCAAATTCGAACTCAGAAAGTTGGCGAATTTGCCAATCCCAACCACCCTCACCCATAGCTGAAGTTCATCAAGAAGGGTCTGGGAAGAAATGCGTTTAGCCTAGACGGAGATAATGCCAACATTGGATAGCGACGGGATAGGGGCTGCCTCCGGGATCCCCCTATCTAAAGCAAAGAAAGAACACCCAGGGAGGCCGGTACCATAATGAACAAAAGCGGGAGGCTTGACACGATTCTGACAGTCCACCGTTAGGTGACCGTCTTCCCTGCAAATGAGGCAGAAGGGAGGGTTTTCACACCGAGATTGGAAATGGCCGGGGCGGTGACACGCAAAACAGGTGAGGATGGAGTTGGAGACTTGGGATTGGGGAGGGATGCGACGAGAGCCACGAGGAGGAGGAGGAAAGATACCGTCACCAGGCGCAGCAGGCCCAGATCCGGAGCCTCGCCCAGCAGCGGGACCGACAAGGCGGCGAACCGGGGCCCCCGACGCGCCTCCTGGAAAGAAGCGGGACGGCCCACCCCCAGCCACCACCGGAGCCCACGACGACGCGCCGCCCCAGGGAGCAGCACCCAGCGAAGGAGACGCCTGGGTTGGCCCCGACGAGCCCGCCCTACTGGCCGCCGCCGCCGACTCCCAGGGATCGACCGCAGTCGAAGGAGCACCAGACACGGGGGGAGAGGCACCGACGGGCCCGAACCAGAGGCGCGGGGAGACACGCCAGCCGACACCGCCACCGACCCCGCCTCCGGGGCGAGCGAGGCCTGAAGCTTCGCACGAAGAGCCGCCTCGTACTCCAGATCCGCGGCCGCCTCGCCGGAGCCATCACGCCCCCGCTTCTGCCCGGAGACCGCCTCACTGGAGGATGCACGAGAGCGATCCATCGCAGCCACCGCCGCAAAGGAGAGGGAGAGGGGAGGGGGAGGAGTAGATCTGCCGAAGCGCCGAATGGATAGACGGTGTCGAAACAGATCTGAGGAGGAGGCAGGAAACCCTAGAAATGGGGGAACCACACCCCTTCGCACCCATAAGTACCCTAATCGAGCCAGGCCCAGCTCGATAAAGGCCTCACTGGAGGGGTGGGCTGGACCTGGGCCGCCCGCGGCCCAGAGACCAAAGAAGGAAGGGGGGGAATCAGAAAAGGACGCCAAAGCCAACACCGAGACCGGCCCACCAGGCCCAGCAGCACCCACCGGGGCCCGCGCCGTAGGCGGGGGAACCAGCGCCGCCCCCGATCCCAGATCTAGGGTTGGCACCAGCGCCGACGCCGCCGGAGCGACGGAGACCGCATCCGAGTGCGAGCAAGCAAGGGGACCCGCCGGAGAGCAAGATGCCGACGGTGGTGCAGCCCCATCCACCCCAACGGACATCAGCGGGACCGCAACAGGGGACCAGCACGAAGCACGCCGACGACCACGCGAAACGCGGCGCCACCCATCCACCTCCACGGCAGGCCCGACGGGCCGCCCCCGCCCCCCGGGCGCGAACTTACGCCGGCGACCCGCCGCCGCAGCCACAGGGGAACAACACACCGGGATAGGGCGGGGAGGGGGAGAAGGAGCCTCAGAATCCGACCCGGAGCCATCCGAATCAAGCGCCCAAAACTTATTAGCCCGGAGAGGGGCGATGTGACCAGAGCTAGAAGGGGAGACTAGAGAGGAGAGGGGAGCAGCACGCGACGCCGGAGCGGAGCCCGGAGGAGTCCGCGGAGGGGAGGGAGGAGGGGGGGTCGCACGGGGCAGGGACGCCGCCGAGACGGAGCCAGAAGCAGGCGTCGCCACGAGGGGGAGGGGGGAGAGGGGGGAGAGGAGAGCCTTGCGTTGTTTGTCCCCGGCCGTTTCCAACATCCAGCGAAATACATAATATATGATAATATTAGAAATTGTAACAAACATAATCTTTACTCTAACCCGTGGAGGATCAGCTGCTGTCCCCAGATATCATGCCCCCTGGCTAGCAATAAGAAGGCAACACCTGTGCGCAGCAAGAAACCAAGACCCAAGCACAAAGCGGCATCCACATCAGAAGGAAGTTACGCAAGAACCCAAGCAGCAAAGATACTCCGGCAGCCGACAGAAGGAGTTCAACAACAAAAATCGAATGAGATAGAGGTTAGGGCGAGGTAATTTGTTTCCAAATCTTTTATCTTGGTTCAGTGTTAAACAATCTGGCTTTCCGTTTCAAACGTGTATGGATAGAGAAAGCTCGGTGCAATGTTGACTTGCAGTGAAAGTGGATGGATGGTTTCCATGAGGATGAACAATTCCTGCATCTTTTTTTGATTGGTCCTAGTCCATAAAGATACGACGTAGATTATCACAAAGTTGCCCGGTTAACATTTAATTAACATTTTTGAATAATCTCAATGCAGTTTAGTGTAGTTGCTGTGAGATTTCAGTTCACCATAAAAATGTAGTTATATATGTAGTTTATCCATATGTAGTTTACCCATATTTTGGACTTGCCCCGCGTCGCCCTCCCGCTAGGGCGGCTCAGGTAAAAACCCTAGCCACCGCCGCCGGGCACGTCGATCCTCCCCCCCCCCTCCTCCGCCGCTAGAGGGGGTCGCCGGGCAAAGCCCCAGGCGGCTGATGGCGGCGGCGGAGGCTCTCTTCCCTCCCGCACCAGATCAGGTGAGGCGGGTCACCCATGGCGCCGGGGCGCTCTCCCCCGATCTGCATCGCGGCGGCGCGTTAGGCGACGATGCAGGGAAGCGGCGTGGTGCTGGGCGGGGGAGGCGGAGCTGCGGCTCCGAGGAAGATCTGGTGGCGCCGGCCATTCGATGGGCTCGCGGGCATGGCGGCCTTGGTCGCGGTGGCCGGTGGCTCGGCCTGTCGGCGGCGGTTGGATCCCGGGGTGGCGGCCCTGGAAGGTGGCGGCGGGTGAAGTTCGGGCTTCCCGCGACGGCATGGCGTGGTGCTGTCCGTATCCAAGGCGGATCTGCATCGTCGATCTCGTGGTTTTGCTGCGGATTGGCCCAGATCAGAGATGGTGATGAGCATGCGGGATCGATCTCGGCGGCTCTCGCGATTTGGCGAGGTGGAGTGGGAGTCCTCCTCCCAGGCTCCAGTGGTGGTGCATTCAGGCAGTGGTCGGTGTGCCAGGGATCCTACGGTGGCACTGCTGTTGCGGTTGGTCGCCGAATCTAGGCGGCTAGATCTAGGGCTTTGAAGGCGGTCGAGATAGTGCACAGGTTGTCGGGTGGATGTCTTGGGACGGATCCGAGTGAAAACTTGGTCTTCGGTCGTTGGCCAGAGACGGTGATGACGATGCCCTTATCATCGTTTCCTTCATGAAGGCATCATCGAGGTACAAATCCCAAACCCACCCAATACCTCCGGGGAAAACCCTAGATCAGTTGATCGGATGACGGCGGCATTCATGTGCCATTACCCCCTTCATGAAGGCATGTGATAGTACCGTGTTGGATTTTCGCACAAACCAAAACTCAGCGGAAGTAGCCACATATGTAATTTTATTAGTCCGTGCCTTCCCAGCCTAGTCAAACCCTGCCTTGTAGTAGTACCACAAGGGCGCGCGGTAGTACCGCTCCGGCGGTTCTACTGCTCGTTGCTTTAACGCAACAGGGTCTCATCTGTCTCTGCCGCGAGAGCGGTAGTACCACACCTTTGAGCGGTAGTACCGCAAGTCGGTGCGGTAGTACCGCATGTCGTGGGCTGAGTTAGTGGGTAACGGTTGAATCTTTCCTCTCACTATATAAGGGGGGTCTTCTTCCCCAAGTTGACTACCTCTTCCCTCCCCAAGCTCCATTGTTGCTTAATGCTCCATTTTCGCCCAATCTCTCTCCCTAGCCAATCAAACTTGTTTATTCTCTAGGGATTGGTTGAGAAGGCCCCGATCTACACTTCCACCAAGAGAAATTTGATTCCCCCCACTAATCCCTTACGGATCTTGTTACTCTTGGGTGTTTGAGCACTCTAGACGGTTGAGGTCACCGCGGAGCCATATTCCATTGTGGTGAAGCTTCGTGGTGTCGTTGGGAGCCTCCAATTAAGTTGTGGAGATTGCCCCAACCTTGTTTGTAAAGGTTTGGTCACCGCCTCCAATGGCACCAATAGTGGAATCATGACATCTGGCATTGTGTGAGGGCGTGAGGAGAATACGGTGGCCCTAGTGGCTTCTTGGGGAGTATTGTGCCTCCACACCGCTCCAACGGAGACGTACTTCCTCTCAAAGGGAAGGAACTTCGGTAACACACCCTCGTCTCCACCGGCTCCACTCTTGGTTATCTCTTACCTTTACTTGTCCAAGCTTATATTGTGGTGTATCCCTTGCTTGCTTGTGTGCTTGTTCTTGTTGCATCATATAGGTTCCTCACCTTGTTGCATATCTAGACAATCTACTTTGATGCAAAATTTAATTTGGTAAAGAAAAGCTACAAATTGTTAGTTGCCTATTCACCCCCTGTAGTTAACTATATCGATCCTGTCACCAGGCCTCAACCAAAGCCCTGTTTTCTACTCGTGATATGTCTAGGGGTGCGCATGCCCATGGGGTCCCCACGGGCACGCTAGCCTGACTTTGGGCTCCATGTGGTACGACCACCGGTGGGCAGGTGTGCTCGTACCATGCACCGTCTTTCGCTCTGGCGCCTTTGAAGAAATTTTTCCCCAAAGGGAGATTGCTCCATATGACTTCACTTGTGGGATCTTGATTAGTTTCTTCCAAAAATTCATGTTTCTGCACATCAATAGGAAAACAAGTTTTCTTCTTTCTCGAAGGATTAGCATTACAAAATAGAATTAGCAAGAACCTTTTGAAAACCACATCAAATCACCCTTTATAAAAATGGCAAAATATCGAGCCATCAGTAGCCGCTGAGAGCGCTCGAGCAGTTGTCGTTCTGTGATGACCGCCGTAGCCCGGATCATGGCGGCCCCTTCCCCATGAGATTGACGAGCGCAGGCTAGAGATGCTTGAGGAGGCAGAAAGATCTCATGTCCACGAAGTTGATCTTTTACTTGTGGACTACTTGTGCACTTCCTTTATCTGACCTGTATTATTGATGCATGAGAACTTTCTATGCTGCTATGAAGATTGCTATATGACTTATTGATATGGACTATATGATATTGGTAACTATGAAATTGACTTGTTATTAGCTTGTTTTTTTATCTTCATAGATGATGTGGTATCTGTGGTGTACCAGGGAGGTATCCAGGAGTCTATGGTTCATGGCAAACATGCTATGAACAAGTGAACGGTTACCAGAATAGCTACTATAGTGGATTGAAGAACAACGAAGAGGCAGAGAATGATTATTCCAAGTTCGTGCTAACATAGAAGAGCAACCATGATGTATGCAAGACTATAGGTCATATTGGGATGAGTGGTCTAAAGAACTTGATAATCTTCATCCAGTTCATTATCATTGTGTTGTTGCTGTTATCATGTGATTGTATATGTATGTAACATGCAACATTACAGAGTGAGAAGGCTAGGTGTATGTACTTGTGACGTTGCTTTGTGAATTGTAATGTGATGTATGCATGACAAAATGTGCGGCTGCCTTGGTAGCAAAAAACATTGTCACGACGGCTTTTTTTTTTTTTACGCCCGAGAGCTTGCCAATGGTGGGCATCTAAAAGAGCCAGCCACTCTTAGGAAACAACGTTGTGGTGGATGCAATGGAAAGACAACCACTGTTATCAGACGTACTAGTGGCCGGTCCTGATAACTGTCCACCACTACTGATGTACTACCAGTGGTGGGTGCTATGCCCGCCACGCTGTCCTGTTAGAGCGCCCTGCGCAGCCAAGTCCATCACTAGTGAGACTTCTGCACCCGTCACTGCTTCTGTAGTAGTGGGTTTCCGGTAAGGTGAGACACCCTTGAGCCATGTCACCATCACGAAGCTTACTTTTTTGCGAAAATGATCCAAAACTATTATCAAAACTCATCGCAACATCTTGAACATAATAAAAATTACATTAAAATTTGAAGACTCCCAAACAACCACTATTGTCATCAGAACGAGCCACCGACGCGTCGCTGTCGCCGCTTTCCTATCGGCAAAGCACACCCTAACCTTACTAATCCCGTACAATATCGTACTGTTGTGAGGCAGCGAGATCTTTGTCCTCGACACATGAAACATAGATACGAGAGCCTTATGTTCATACCTACAAAGCTATATGTGCGAACCAACCTATGATTGGATGGTTAGGTGGACAGTGGTATTCTCAACCCATCAGGATTCAAGTCTCGGTGATAGCATTTATCCTGAATTTATTTCAGGATTTCCGGCGATGAGTGTTCAGTTTGAGGAGACGTTTTCGTCGACTACGAGACGCCTACAGTGACTTTGTAAAATCTCAAGATGATATGCCGGCCCAGTCTTTTGAAGGTGCTCATAGGGATAAGGCGTGCATGTGTGCATTCATAGGGGTGAGTGTATGCGCATATCACTACTAAAAAAAGGGCTATAGATGGGATTGACACTAATGGCGCACCACCTTCTGATACGCCATTAGACTTGAAACTACTAATGGCGCACCAGGCCCAAGGTGCGCCATTAGTATCAAAAAAAAATTTGGAACTAGTGCGCCTGTCCAAACATACTAATGGCGCATCCAGACTTAGTGCGCCATTACTAGTTGTAACTAGTAATGGCGCACCAGTCGGAAAGTGCGCCACTAATGTTGTTGTTTTTATTATATTTTTTATTCCTTTTTTTGCAAAACTACTAATGGCGCACTGTTCCACCGTGCGCCATTACTAGTTTAAACTAGTAATGGCGTACTGTGGAACAGTGCGCCATTAGTATGTTTTTTTTTGCAAAACTATTAATGGCGCATCACCAGAAGGTGCGCCATTAGTAATCTGGATTACTAATGGCGCATTTAGAGTTGGTGCGCCATTAGTAAGTGGGCAGCAACAAGATATTTTGGACAGCCTCTCCTACCCACACTCACTTTCTCCCCACTTTATTCTCTTCACCTCCTCCTTGTCTCGGGTGCCTCCTCTTTTTCACCTCATTTTCACCATAGATTCATTCAAATTAAGTGGTTAAATTACCTTGTTTCGATAGGTAAGTAAGGGGGGAAGCTATATTTATGTTGTTCTCCCTACAACAATGTGCACATGCACTTTTTATGGCCTAGCTAGATCTATGTATGTTCGTGGTGTTGCATATGTTTGTGGTGTTGCATATGTGTTTGTGTTTGGAGGTGTACCGGTATTTGAAATGTGATAGTTGCCAACATTTTGCCGGAATGTTGATTCATTTCCGTTTCGGCGAGAATTTTGGCATTAAGCATTTTTTTGGGTCCTATTTTTAGGGAAAGTCATGCCAAATTTTTTCTTGGTTCTAAAATATCGTTTTACTCTACCCCGCAGGCGACCATGGTCCGCACGATGACCGAAGGCATCGTGAATAGGTTTTTGAGGTCCGCGAAGGCCGAGATGCTTCAAAAGAACGAGACAGAGATAAGATGTCCGTGTCGAAGATGCAAGCTAAAGAGCCTTATTGCGGACCCGGATTCCGGGTAGGTACGGGACCACCTGCTCTTACGTGGTTTCATGGATGGCTATCGGTGGCAAGGTGATGAAGATGACTACGAAGTCGTCCATGGGGGCCAGGCAAGAAATGAGGAAGGGCAGCAAGACAACCACCGCGGCTCGGGCGGGCGAGAAGACGAAGAATCCCCAGGAGATGATCATGATGGTGATGTTGTACACATTCATCATGTAGAAGATGCAGGACATGATGATGAGGAAGATGCCGGAGCAGACGACGGGCATGATCATGAAGATGATGATGTCGGCGGAGCAGACGACGCTGGACCATCGATGGGCTGGGTGCAGGACCCTCATATTCAAGAGCTGCTTCTCAAGCAGACGGATAACGCAAGAGCTGCCGCCCGAGAGAAAGCCAAGATGGATCAACTTGAGTTAGACGCGGTTACTCCATTGTATGAAGGATGCAGGCCCGAGGATACCCGCCTGAAAGTAACGCTCATGGCTCTGGAGATGAAGGTAAAAAACAAAATGACCGACGCATGCTTCGACGAGAACATGTCATTCTGGCACGAACGTCTTCCCAAGGGGAACAAGTGCCCGACCAGTTTGGAGGAGGCGAAGAAAATCGTGTGTCCTCTGAATTTATCGCACGTGAAATACCATGTGTGCATGAACAATTGCATCATTTATCGGGACGAGCACGCGGAGTCTACCATATGTCCGGTGTGCGGTGTCACTCGATACAAGAAGAGGAAGAAAGCTCCTCGAAAAGTGGTGTGGTACTTTCCGATCACTCCTCTTCTGCAACGGTATTTCGCGGACCCTAAGGTAGCAAAGCTCCTGCGTTGGCACGCAGATAGGGAGGAGAAGAAGCGAGAAGATGACGCAAATGATCCGGAGATAGATAAAAAAGACAAGATGCCGAGTCACCCTAAGGATGCGAGCCAGTGGCAAGCGTTGAACTTCGAAGACCTAGAATTTGGGAACGATCCAAGGAACATCATGTTGGGCGCGAGCACCGATGGAGTCAATCCGTTTGGCAGCCAGAGAAGCACACAGAGCACCTGGCCTGTGTTTGTGTGGATGTACAACCTTCCCCCCTGGTTGTGCATGAAGAGGAAGTACATTCACATGAGTATGCTAATTGAAGGACCGAAACAACCAGGGAACGACATCAATCTGTATCTGGGGCTGCTGAAAGAGGATCTTGACACGCTGTGGAAAACGCCAGCCAATACGTGAGACGCTGCAGAGAAAGAATATTTCCCTATGAGAGCCGCACTGCTCACGACGGTGCACGACTATCTCGGTTACGGATATCTCGCGGGGCAGGTAGTCCACAGATTTTTTGGATGCGTAAGGTGCATGGATGACACAACGTATCGCCAGCTAGATAGAGATCCCGGGTCTTCGAAAACCGTGTTCATGGGACATCGAAGGTGGCTTCGCGACGATGACCCGTGGAGGAAACGCAAGGATCTGTTCGATGGTGAAACCGAACCCCGAAAACGCCCGTGTACGAGGAGCGGCGAGGAAATAGACAAGCTGTTAAAAATTGGAAAGACTGCCCACTGCCGGGAAAGAAGCAAAAGGCGCCAGAGTGGGGGAAGAAGCGAAAGGCGCCAGAGCCGCTGCTGAAGGTATGGAAAACGAGGTCTGTTTTCTGGGACTTGCCGTACTGGAAGATCCACCGTGTGCCTCACAGCCTTGATGTCATGCATATCACGAAGAACGTGTGCGAGAGTCTGCTTGTTACCCTGCTCAACATGCCAGAGAGGACCAAAGATGGGCCGAAAGTAAGGGCAGACTTGAAATCAATGGGCATCAGGCAGGAGCTTCGCGCTAATGATGATGATGATGATGATGATGATGATGATGATGATGATGATGATGATGAGGCGAAGCAGGACACAGTAAGTCGTCGCAAAGGCAAAAAGGCCAAGAAGACCGGAAATGACTACCCTCCCGCGTGCTTCACTCTAAGCCAGGAGGAGATCGAGCAGTTTTTCACCTGCTTCCTAGGAGTAAAACTTCCTTACGGTTACGCGGGGAAGATAAGCAGATACCTAGACCCAGCGAAGCAGAAGTTCAGTGGGATGAAGTCTCACGACTGTCACGTGCTGATGACGCAGATACTTCCAGTTGTAATCCATGGGATCATGGACGCGCACGTCCGTGAAACGCTATTTGGCCTATGCAACTTTTTCGACGTCATCTCTCGGAAGTCGATTGGTGTGAGGCAACTCAGAAGGCTACAGGAAGAGATCGTGGTGATACTATGCGAGCTTGAGATGTACTTCCCGCCCGCATTCTTTGACGTTATGGTACATTTGCTGGTCCATATAGTGGAGGATATCATCCAACTCGGGCCGACGTTCCTGCACAGCATAATGCCGTTCGAAAGGATGAATGGTATCATCAAAGGATACGTTCGCAACATGTCACGTCTAGAGGGAAGTATAGCCAGGGGCTTTCTGACCGAAGAGTGCATCTCCTACTGCACGAATTATCTAGGCATTGAGAACCCCGTTGGTCTGCCCGTCAACAGGCACCTCGGCAGGCTCGCTGGATGGGGTCACCGTGAGGGTCGCCGCGAAATGCATGTGGACTTAGAGGGTCGACTCGCCGACTTTGAAAGAGCAAACCTAGTCGCGCTACAACACATAGACGTGGTCGATCCTTGGGTGGTAGAGCACAAAACCTTTATTAAGAAGATGTACAATGACCGAGGCCAACAGAGGACGGACGGAGATATAATCAAAGAGCACAACTCATGTTTCACGCGTTGGTTCAAGCAGAAGCTTCTGTCGTACCCTTTACATGAGGATTCTTCCGCGGAAGAACAACTCATATTCGCCTTGTCACAAGGCGCCGAGCACAACCTGATGACCTATGAGGCGTACGATATCAACGGCTACACATTCTACACCGAGGCCAAGGACATGAAGAGCGATGGTTATCAGAACTCCGGGGTAACGATGGAATCCTACACCGGTAATGACAAGGAAAGATACTACTGAAGGATCGAGGAGATCTGGAAGCTGAGCTACACTGGAAAGAAGGTCCCGATGTTCCATGTCAGATGGGCGAAGAGCGTCCTAAAAGAAGACCGGTATTTCACCACCATGGTTATACCTGAAGCCAAATCCAAGACCGGGGGCGCAAACGTCACCGCGAAAAATGAGCCGTGGGTACTGGCTTCCCAAGTTGACCAATGCTTCTTCATTACTGACCCATCAAAGCCCAGTCGTGTTGTCGTGAGGAGAGGCAAAAGGAAGATCATCGGAATGGATGGAGTAGCCAATGAGCAAGACTTTGACAAATACGGCGACCCGAGGATCGAACATAACGACGATGATGAAGTAGCAGCATACACCACAAGAAGAAGCAGGACCACCCTACCTAAAGGACGTCCATTCCATAGAAGAACTCCATTTGCGAAAAAGAAGGGCAATAAGATTGTGAACAGATAGCTAGCTAAGATCGATTGTATTTAAATCATAGCCTTCATTTCTCGATTGTATTTCATGGACACTTTTTGAACTATCATGAATATTTTTAAATTTCATGGACACTCGATCTCGATCCCCCTCCATCTCGATCGCTATCCCACCTCGCCAGATCCGGTCCCCCTCGCCACCGAGCACCCCCCTGTCCACCGGCCGCCGCCGCCGACCCCCCGCACCCTCGATTCCCCTACTCAATCGCCGCCGCCGACCCTCC
>NC_057813.1:128190001-128206280 GCF_018294505.1 Triticum aestivum | reverse complement strand
ACCCCCCGCACCCTCCCCCGCTCCACCGGCATTACTGTTTGATGATATTTTTTAAAAAAATTATTACTGTCTTATAAAAAAATATTATTGTTATGATTTAAACAAGTTTGAACATATTTAAACACAAATAAGTATCAAACAACATTTTAAATGCATAAAAAAATTGTGGAGCCTGGGAATCAAACCCAGGACCTCCTGGTGTGAGAACTGGTTGCTGACCAGTCGAGCTAGTAGAGGGAACTTGATGTGGATCAGGTCAGGTGGAAGATAACCTGTTGGCTCGAGCAGAAATAAAAAAAAATACTAATGGCGCACCAGGGCGAGGTGCACCATTAGTATGGATGTACTTATGGCGCACCGAGGTGTGGTGCGCCATTAGTATTGTGCCGCCCCCATCCATACTTCCTCCCTAGCCCAAACCTATCCCCTCTCTCTCCCTCACCCTCGCCCTCGATCCCCTTCCCCTCTCCTCTCCCGACGCCGCTGCCCCGCCGCCTCTACGCCGCCCCGATGCTGCCTCGATGCCCCGACACCACCTCGACGCCCCGACGCCGCCTTGACGCCTCGACGCCGCCTCGACGCCGCCTCGACGCCTCAATGCCTCACCCTGGTGAGTTCCCTTTCATCCAAGGAGGAGAAGGTGATGCTGCTGTGGATCCTTCTTGTACCTCCCGTCTCCATCTAGCTGACCCTCGTGTCGTCTCTGCTCTGTAGGTAGAGCGCGCCGGCGAGCGACCAGGACGAGGACGACGCCGGGAGAGGAGGGCCACGTCGCTTCAGCCTCGGCTACATCAAACATAGGTGAGTCCCCCACCCCCTTCTATTCTTCCTCCTCTCTGGTCTGGGCTGGGTCAATTGTTAGCTTTGACCCTTCAGGATTGACTCGACCCATTCGCTTCGGTACGCCATTCACGTCACGAACGTCGTACGTTCCTGAAGGAGGACCCGCAGCCTTCACGAATCTTATCAACCGTCACGAAAAAGTTCGTTTGGGGTAGTGTTTGCATCATTTGGAATTGTATTTATTATTCATGTTAGCTGCTGACCATTTCAAGGAATTAAACACTTCCTGTGATGTCCAATCTTAATAGAAGCTTGTGAAATGATATACTTGCACTGATAAGTAGTATTTATCATTGCTCAGCTCAAGTTCCAAATTCCCCTTCAGACTCTGTAACTGCAATGTTCATTTTTATTTATTTTTTGTAAATGGAGCAAGACCATCTTGAGTACCATTAGCCGAAATCAGATTTGCCTCAAACAGAACATCACCAGGAACTGGGTCTCAACCAGATTGTCTCAACTTCACTCCAATCATATGCTCTGGATGTACTATGTGACATTGGTGATTGCTCAGCTACCCACATTCAGTTTTTTGTATCATGCACATTTGCATCTTGTGTCTGAGTTTTTTTTTGTGCGTGTGCGTGTGTGACATGTTACAGTTTACACTGTCCATGGAATATACAAGTTTAACACCCATATTGTTAATGGGGTCTGAAACCGGTGAAAAGTATCTTGGATCTCAAACTGTATTCTCAGCAGGGCTCCTTCTATGTTCTTTTAGCTGACGATGAAATGAAGCAGACAATCCTCCTTGTTTAGCAAGTTGCACCCGATTTTGTTAAAGAGTTCAGAACACTAGTTAAACTGAAAGAAATATTGCATTATAACTCTGGCTAAGTATTGAAACATAATACAATTCTGCTTATGTGTTGCATCTTTTGGAACTATACTTATCATTACCATTTCAAGGAATCTGCACTTCATGTGATGTTCGATCTCAACTTCGGCTTGAGAAAACATGTATTGATAAGCAAAATAATGGTTATCATGGTCCGACTCATGTTGAAGATTGTGCACCCCGGTTGAAAGCAGATTGCCTCAAGCAGGAAATCACTAGGAATTGTGCTTCTGGATGTATTATGTGCCATTGGTCTTTTTTATAAGCAAAAACAATTGTTAGCTTTTAGATGTTGTTGTGGTTCACTTGGGGGTATGTGTAGCAGTTAGCAAAAACAGAGGACTAAAGTGCTCTGTTTTGGCAAACCAGTGCATGCTTGCCTTTTTTCTTCTTCATTTTTTTTCACTGACGACGAATGCTGGCAACTCGACAGCAGCTAGCTAGCAGGTGTTCCTTTACAAGCATAGTAGAGCATAGTATGGATTCTAATGTTCAACTCTGACTAAACAGGTTCTGCAAACGGTCTTTTACTGCACTTGACTGAAGAAGTAGGTGTCTGCTATATCCTGCACTTGAGGTGAGTTGTGTTCTCAGGTTTACATTGCAATGGGCACTCTTCTTGTAAACACAAATTCAGATTTATATACTATATGCTGGCATGACTATTTTTATTAGGCAGGACAGTGCAGTAGTTGATGTATCTTGGGTTGATTATAAAGTTGCTTGGGTTTAATATTACCCAGCATGATGATGTATCAATGTAGCATTAGCATATGATCCAAGTGCTAGTACTGCTAGTAAATAGCTAATATAGTTAATGAAGAAGAAGAAAAACTGCTAGTACAGTTAATGAAGAAGAAGAAAAAACCGCTACTACTGCTAGTAAATAGCATCAGACTGAATGTCTTTTATATATGGCCAATACAGTCTGATGGACAATACAGTTATTGAAGAAGAAGAAAAACTACTAGTACTGCTAGTAAATAGCATCAGACTGAATGTCTTTTATATATGATACTGCTAGTAAATAGCTTCTTCTATATACTAATTTGCATCAAAGTGTAGAACAAAGCATCAGACTGAATAACTAACAGTGGGTAATTAACCTAACTATTCATTTTTCCTTAGGTTAATATTAAAATGTCCAGTGTATATATATTTGAAAATGATTGCTGCTAGATGTTAATTTGCTAGTACTAGCTAGAATTTGGCACTGAAAAGCAAAAGCAAAAGCTAATTAACTGCTGGGTAATAGCACTGGTACTAGGTAGCTAAAATATGTGTTCTGAAACACTAAGAGCAGAAACACTTACTACATACTTATGCTCAAGAAACACTTACTAACCAGAAAAGGTTTTGACTTGAAATGTTAATAGCATAGAGAGCACCACAAGTTAAACACCTCAATCTGTTAGTATTTGTCTGCATTTTCTCACATTCTTCTTGTATCTGATCCAGTATTGCTTGTAGTGGTTTGTCCAAAATGTTGAATGATACTGCTTGGAGATGCATATATTGTTTCACCTCTTCACATGCCAATGTATTTTTCATGTTGTGATGGAGGCCTTTTTTGCCTTGTCCACCTGAGAGGCCCTTGAGTTTGCTGGAATGTCGATTAACTTCCGTTCCAGCAAATTCGGGTACTCCATATGTCCTATTTTCAGCAAAGGTCATGCTGAAATTTTCAGTGAATTTTAGCATGACTTTGCTAAAAATAGGACATATGGGGCACTTGTGACTAATGCATGGGCCGGGGTAATTGTGACTAATGATGAAAGCTTAGGCTTTTAGGGTGCCTCGGCGTCGAAAAACCCTCAATGATAAAAGCTTAGCTTTTAGGATGCCTCGGTGTCGACAAACCCTAAATGATGAGACCATGATCTTGTTCCTTGACAATAACCAACTTTGTGACCAAACTTTGTTCCTATTTAGAGAGAAACATGGCCAACAACGATGAGGCTGGGGGTTCGGGTGGCAAGGCATTCTGGGAGCTATCCCAGGAGATGGAGGAACAACCTCACTTGTATGAGGACGCCGCCTTCCCCACCGATCCTGAGACCACTAATGGTACCGCCGAGGATGACCCCACTGATGCCACCACTGATGGTGCCGCCGAGGATTCCACCACTGATGATGGCGGCGCACGCACAGATGGCAGCCAACCGAAGAGGCAACGGAAGGACCAGCGCCCGACCGTGCTCTGCACCCTCAAGGAGCAAGTTACTGAAGTGGACTCCGACGGGAATCCAACGGCGCCTGAACGAATAGTCAAGGGGTACTTGCTTCAGCTCGGGTGCATTCTCCGGAGCACCGTCTCGATCAACACCGAGAACCTGAGGCATCCTGACCGAGGGAATTTGCGCAACCTCCTCTTCACGAAGCTGCACGAACGATACAAGTTCCCCACTGAATTTGAAAACACAAGCCTCAAAGGGAATAAAGTGAACAATGCTGCCCTCACGAAGATGAGCAAGGCCCTGTCTACTTGGAAAAGCAATGTGAAGAGAATGATCGAGAAAGGTGAGAGTTATGAGAAGATCAAGGAGAAAAATCCTTCGATCACCGAAGATGACTACAGCGACTTCAAGATCAATTGCTCGAGCACCGCAAACTCCCAATCAAGTCAGTGGGGGAAAGAAATGCGGGAGCTGAACTTAGGGGAACACACACTCGGTCCCGGCGGTTACAGAGTGGCGGAGCCTATATGGGACAAGGAGGAGGCGGACCGCGCCGAGCAAGGCCTACCGCCCCTCTTTGATAAATACGGTGACAAGCAGACCAGGAACTTTGTCAGGGCCCGGTACAAGAAGGACCCGAAAACAAAGGAGCTTACCACGGATCCGAAGACCAGGGTGCTTAAGCTTGTTCTGGTAAGGAATACACCCCCGCATAATTAGCTCCATATGGTTGCATTCTAATTAATGAAGCCAAATTTCTAAATGGTTCACATTCCTTCCGCAGGCGACTGAAAGCAGTAGCGCGGGGTCGACTAAGAGCAACCCTTGGGACACCACTCTAAATAGGGCGTTGAATGTAATGAAGAACAAGGATAAGCTCTATAAGCCGACGTCAGCTGGTCGTGTGGCTGGCAAAGGCTTGTCGACAAAATGGTCGTCATACTATAACAATGGTGGGCGAAAGGAGAAAAAGACCAGCTCGGAAAGCCAGGCGCGCGAGGTTCAAGAACTCAAGGCACAGGTGGCGCGGATTCCGGAGATTGTCCAAGAGCAAGTGCAATAACAACTCGGAGCGACGATCACCGCCATTGTGCCTACCTTGATCGAGGGGTTGAGTGCGTGGATTGCGGGCGGCCAACAGGGGCCACCCCTGATTCCTAGCTTCACGGCCAGCAACTCGCAGAATGCGATGGCGGGGCCATTGGTGTCTCCGGAGGAGGCGGCATTGGTGTCTCCGATGCCGGCACGGGAGCTTAATGCACCCGGGTGTACGCCGACCGGCACCTCTGCAGCAAGCGGCCCCTCCGTCAACTGCACGCCCGCCGTTGGCGGTGCCTCGACATTAGCCGAGCTCGACGCCATCATCACGGTAACTAATTAAGCCTCTCTCGGCCGAGGACTTCATCTCCTTGCCTTTGACTGGGCATCCCTGACGCCCTACATGTTTTCGCAGGGCGCCGCCGACGTTCCGTGCACTCTCCTGCACTTCGTGAACAACGAGTTGGTCTATGTCGCCAAGGGCAAAATCGTTCAACCGGGCAACCCCTTGTTCCACGGTACCCAGATGCCACCCAACTTGTTTAGGGTTCAACTGGTTCGGATGCTGCCAGGCTGCGACGAGTTGTTACCTCCGATTCGACCCGTCGGGGCCGACTATGATGACGTGATGACCCTCAGCGCCTGCCTGAGCTGGCCCCTGCTTTGGCCGAAGAGCCAGATTCGTTTGGGGCGGGGGACACCACCCCAAAGACAACACCGCCAGTCGTGCCGGCGCCAAGTCGGCCCCATGGCAAGACCGCCGCAACGGTGCCGGACATCCCTATGCCACTGGATCCAAACATGCATATGGCACAGGATCAGAACGACGACGACGACGATACATTTGGCAACGTCGATCAGTACTTTGCCGAACATGGGTACGATGGCGACTTCATGGGGCCTCCTTCTCAAGAACCCAACCCAACAAAAGACATGCGCGATCTAGCTGGTACCGCGGAGAAGCCAAGTTGCAACAGGCGTCGTCTGCCGTTCAGCTCTCAGGAGACGCCTCCAGTTGTCGACTTCACCGAGCCTCAGATAGGCGAGGTGCGAAATATTATCAACCCAAACACACTCAAGAAGGCGGTCTGTGAGCAGAACTCGGTCCCATTACAGGAGAAGAAGAAGGCACGCAAAAGAAAGACTAACAAGGGTGCGAGCCAGCCGGCACCGAGTACGATCCATGCTCAGGATGGGCCACCTTCACCTGAGGATATCTCGAGGAGGGTGCATATGGCGGGTAGGGCGATGCTACTGACAAATATGCTCAATGCTGCAACCGGTGCTATGCGGAGTCTGCATGACAGTGTTCTTTCTTTGGAGAAGCGGCGTCTCAGAGAGAAGGATGTGGCATACCCGGTTTTCGCGGCCAAGGTGCCAGAGGGCAAGGGCTTTGTGGATAACTCCATCGGGCGTACGATCGTCCTGCGGTTTGATGACATCCACGCTATGTTGAACCTTCATCCGCTGCACTACACCTTCGTTCGGCTATTTCCGCTGAGTATGGAGATGCGGATCATTCGCGACAAGACCCCGGACATCGTGATAGTCGACCCCTTCTACATGTGTGCCAAGGTCTTGGGCAGCGCTGGGGACCGGCAAGTCGCGAGTTCTTACCTCGAAGGCGTCATTCTGACAAACCAAGATAAGGATAACTTCCTCGTGCCTTACTTTCCCAAGTAAGTTCTCCCCTCAACCGGCCCGTAACATATGAATTCTTAGATTTCGATCGTTTTTCTTTTAACATTCCGTGTTTTCTGCAGTGACACACATTGCACGCTCATTCTCCTAAGCCCCAAATATTCCATGGCCATGTATTTCGACTCGGACCGTCAGTCGAACGTAGACTACACAAATGTCAAGAAGGTTCTTGATGATGTTCTCCCCGGCTACGCCAAATCTGGAGGCACCTTCACCAGGCCTATTCGTAAGTACGGCAAGCACGTGTTCTCCCACAATACGAAGTGCTGCTGCGTCCAGCAGCCGCCTGGCGGCCAGAAGGGTGCCTACTATGCCATCCATCACATGCGGGCGATCGTACGGGACCATCATCAACTTCAGCTACCGAATAAACTCAAAGATTGGGCCGCGAGCGTGTCGGCAATCCAGGACGCGGACATCAGACAAGAATTCTTTCGCATTCAGTCGGAGTTTGCGGAAATCATCCATCAAGATGTCCTTCGTACCTCGGGGCAGTTCTACCTCAGAAATCAACCGTCCAACAGTGACATCGACACAATGCTCAAATGCAGGCTGACAACGCTCGTTATTTCATGACTCCCACGATAGACGGCGGCTTCATCCACGCTCCGGTCCCTTGAGTCGAGTCGAAAGCAGTGATGCTGTGTCTAGTTCTGAAACATCGATTGGCTCATGTTGTAATTAAACTTTAATGAACTTGTAGTATGTCTCTTTGGTTTCGAGAATCGTTCAACTTAGATGTAATCGATGCTATTAATGTTTTGCTTTTCTCTTCCGATCGTTCTGTTGCATACTTATATATTGCTTATGTATTGTCTGTGAATTGGTACTAACGTTTCATTTGGCTAGTGCATAGCGATGCCGTCGTATGTCGTGTACAAGGGTAAGGTTCCCGGAGTCTACGACGACTGGGAGGAGTGTCGGAGACAGGATCACCGATTCAGTGGTAACAGTTACAAAGGGTACACCACTAGGGCCGAGGCCGAATCTAGATACGCCCGCTATCTAGCGGGAGAGGGGAGGGAGCGTTGGAGGAACCGGATGAAGACGAGTTTCATCGTGATGATGCTCATCATGATGACCGCAGCTCTCTTCTATGTGATGGTAGTTTAGATGATCGATATCGACTTGTAATGTGAAGACAAACTCGCCACTCGCGGTCTCGAGACTTGTAATATAATGTTCTATCTTTGTTCGGTCTTTTCAATTCGGAGACTAATATGATGAATTGTATTCGAAGACTAATATGATGAATTGTATTCAGAGACTAATCTTCTATTGTATTCGATGAATCTGTTGTTGATGTGTGCTGTGTATATTTTGTCCAATTATACATTTTGTAACCTGTGCAAAAAACAGAAAATTAAAAAAACCTAATATTCATACTAATGGCGCATCACATCACAGTGCGCCATTAGTATGCCAAAGGATACTAATGGCGCATCATTAAACAGTGCGCCATTAGTATGCCGAAGTTACTAATGGCACATCTTGTTGTTGTGCGCCATTAGTATGCCAAAGCACCTGAGTATACATGGCTCCCTGGGAGGCATACTAATGGCGCACTGTTGTATATACTAATGACGCATCTGAGGTCCGCCATTAGTATACCAGATACTAATGGCGCACCAACTAATGGCGTGGCACTAATGGCGCACCACTAATACGCCATTAATGGCCAAATTAGGTGCGCCATTAGTAAGTCTTTTCCTACTAGTGTATATATGAGTGTTTGTGTTTGTACTGTATTTAAGAAAGAGAGTCCTATGTTCATATGACTTTTTTTTTTGCGTAATGTAAGTTGAATACATGAGGAGAGCACATATAACCAATAGTAAAACGTGAGGGTTAGATACTATTAGTTCTGTATGTGTGGGCACAGATGTATTTGCCCTCACGGTAGTTTCTTCAGCATGCTAGTCGGATATAAATAGCGAACTAATATGTGGTTGGATGGTTAGGAGGATAGTGATATCTCCAACCTAGCATAGTTCAAGTTTTAGATTTGACAATGGTGCTCGTATTTTTTTGGACTTATTTAAGGTCTTCCGGCGATGTGCTTTCAGTGGCAAAAGACGTTCTCGTCAACTACGAAGGCGTCTGTGACGACTTCGCCAATCTCAAAATGATGTGCCAGCTCAATCTCTCAGAGGTGCTCATAGAGGTAGGGTCTAGAATGTGCGTTTGTACGTTTATGGGGATGATTGTATTAGCGTTAGCGTCTATATTATGTTAAAAAAATCAATTACAAATACGTGCTAAATAAAAATTCAAGTATATCCTGACTTAGCAGAAAAATAATTTCCGTTGGTTAACTCATTGCAGTCGTCCCAAATTGAACTGCCGTGTTCACCAGGTCACGCAGTAGATTTATCACCGCGAAGGAGGGATCAATACATCGCTTTCCCCTTCTGAATTACCATCGGTAATACGAAAACACCAGCGTGCCGTCGATGTTTAATTGCCGCCTGTTCACCTACCTAGTCAGCCAGTGTCACCTCGTATGTACTAGTAAAAGGGAACAACTCAAGCTGCATGTATCCAACGTATCCTCTGCGTGTAAAAATCAAGAGCACTATTTAATTAAGCTATCAATTCTGTAACTTCGAACATAAAGTATATACTGATAAATCGCCAGAGCCTATATAAACCACAGCGAACTTGATTACACCCACACCCATCGATCTCATCATCACAAGTCTCTGCATTGAGAGATAATTCAAGGAGGCAAAGCAGAAGCCACACACGTAGTACCAATGGCTCTTCGCGCTCTCTCATGGATTAGTGTCTCTCTGCTTGTCTTCTTGGCGTCCTGGTCATGCGCTGCGGCCAGGGGCGCACGGGCACCAAAAGCCGCCGACCCAACCTATGGGTTCACGTCGGTGAGGCTCGACGAGAGCAACTTTGTGCTGCAGCGCCCCTACGACGAGGCGAGCGGCGCACGCTACAGCTTCGACGGCACCGTGCGGAAGCTCTGGGTGCTCGCCTCCGACAAGCCCCATGCCCGCCAGAGCCATACCAGCCCAAGAACTGAGATCAGGATGGCAGTAAGTTTACCACATCATTAGTTGTACTTCGTCTGGGTGTAATTAAGGTCTAGTGATCTTACTGATCTTCTACTTGCAGGGCTACGACTACAGCTCCGGCGTGTGGCAGTTCGAGGGCTATGGTTACGTCCCCTCCGGCACCACAGGGGTGTCTATTATGCAGGTGTTCGGCGCCGGCGAGATGGCCACCACGCTAATGCTGCACGTCTATGATGGCGCGTTGCGGTACTACGACCGGCAGCTCGTGGAGGACGCCATCTATGATAGATGGTTCCGGCTGAACGTGGTCCATGATGTCGAGGCGTCGACGCTCATCATATACATCGACGGCGAGCAGAAGCTGCACGTACACGGCCGTGGAGGTGACTCTCACTACTTCAAGTTTGGTGTATATGCGCAGAACCATGACTCCAGCTGCATGGAGTCTCGCTGGAAGGACATCAGGATCTTCAAGAAGCAATAGAATTATTTGTGTATATATAGACTATGTATGTTGATAGAATTACTATGTTTGTATTGTTTATTTATAAAGTTTAATAGTAGTACCGTATTTATTAAATATATATATGAGGATCCCTTTTCTAAATTTATGCTTGCAATGTTCTTTGTAATGTACAGTCTTTTGTTCCAATAACAAATTGGACCATGCTTTCGACGAAAACAAGCTAGATTGGATTGAACCTGAATGAAAACACACTAGATTGGTTCTCTAGTGCTCAATGTTTCTTTCAGACTATACTTGTTTATAGACAACCACCTCATGATAGCGGTGGTAAGAGGCATCATGTCATAATGTCCAGTCGTACCATCGTACCGATATACTATGTATACTGTATATATTCATACGTGCCTAGTGGTGCGTAGGCCATGGGGCCCACATGGATGCGCTAGCCTGATTGACATACCTTCAGGCTCCCTAAGCTAGACGCCATGTGGGTTACTCATCAAAGGGTCCATTAGTACCACCCATTTTACTAAGGAATCCTGCTCCTGCATGGCCTTGAGTCCTACTCCAAGATGAGGAGGTTTTCGCCATACCCCGGTTGTATAAAGGAGACCAAGGCCCTGCACGAGGACCAACTGATAGACATGCCACAACTTATTTGGAACGTGGTTAGCTGGGGTTGATGATATTACTGCGTCTCGTATTCGGATTGGAATATGTGCGCTTGTTTGGGCTATGTGGAATTGCAGGAACGATATAATTTTTAACAGACAACATATTTTAACTTTCTTGCAGGTCATTTTCAGAGCTACCGCATGGATCCGTACGTGGTCCTTACTCACTCCTACGGACTCCATGGAGCCATTGGTTATTGGGTGCAACCAGTGGGAGATGGTAGCACAGGCTATATTCAACCGATTTGGATGACGGTCGCATAACAGGATATGAGTCTAGGGAGCTTGTCCTTTATGTTGATATAACGATTGTGATATTGAGCATTTACATTTTTTTTCCTTTTGCTTCGCTTGCGAGCTGTAATAGTTTTATGACTATGTGCTACTTTGAGACTTTTTAATAAGATGGCTGCATGCATCGTTCCGATGCAGAGGCCGGGGGCAAGCCTCCTTTTCCAAAGAAAAGACATGCCACAATTTGGACAAGTAAACCAAGAGGATCTAGTGCACCTCGCCTAGTTCGTCCACCATAGTCGTTGAGTTGCTTCCAAATTCGCTGTGTTCATGCATTTTAACCTAGATAAATTGTTTTCACATGATTTCTACTCACATGTGGGTACCCCACAACAAGACGAATCCCGTACAAATTGTTGAAATCAATGGGGGAAAGCCCATTTATTTTCTTAGTAATTCCAAGGATAAATACGAGAGGCCCACTTGGCGCGTTCATGCATGATAGGAGGTGTGGATGCTTAGTCCAACCCCAATAGTGGTGGGTGAGTTAGACCAACATATAAGGTTAGGTTACAACAATAAGAGCATGAGAAGAGGACACATACACATGTGCTCCTCCTCTGTTTCCAGTCTTGCATGTGCTTCATTTTTCGTTTTTTTGTAGTCAAGCCAAGAAAAGACTTATGTCTCGTGCGTGTTGTATTATTTTTGCCACGTGTGACAAAAGTCGAATTTTTTGAGCCATTAGTGGGAAAGAAATCTGTACTGACGTTTCAGTTCATTACTCTAGTATATCAGTTTTGGCTTATGTTTACAGGGGTTGCCCCTCTACCCTCTACACATAGAAAAACTCGGAACACATGAGACCACCCTTTGGTTCAAGAGCTTTGCACCGCCTAAGTCATTAGCATCCTGCTTCTTGGCGAGCAGCGCGAGTGGGACATCAAACTTCTGAAACTCCGTTTCTTATGATCCTTTACATCTATGGCGATAAATGCTATGGAGATGGAGATGTAGATGAGAAAGGCGGCAATTGTGAAGTTGGAAGGTGGTGTGGCGTCCGCTCTCCACTTTTCCGTGTCGTCCTTTTTCATATGATTTTCTTCTCCCCTTTGTAGTCATGGAATGCAAAATATGGTTTCTCGTAAGGTGCGATGAGAATTAGGCCTCAGAGTCTTTACGAAGTTGGATGCTGTTGAGATCAGGGACCCTGCATCGTGCGGCTCAAGTGCAAGCCCTCATAACAGGTGTTGCGCGTCTCCAGTTGATTGATCTTGATCGCCTAGCTCCGTATTTTCCACATATGACTTATTTATTCTCCTAAAATGGCTCATTCATGCAAGGAACAAATAAACAAAGGGATTTGCCATCTTTCACTTTTATTAGTCACTAGTAATCAAATTGAAGTGATTATCTCAGAAATTCTGGGATGATTCAATTTAAACAAGGATAGAATGAGTGCTAAAATACATTCATCAAGGCGTGCGTCCCCAAGCAACACTGCCTTGCCGCCTTGCTCTAGCAACCGCTGCCGCTAGTTCTGAGCCTGCCGGAGACTCCCAGCTCGATCCCGCGCGCTACCGCAAGCTCCGTGCATGCGGCTCCGACTACTAGGCCATGTGACCGGTCTACCCGTTGCTCAGTAGCTATCTGCGCTCCACCATACTTGGGCACCCGTCATCCCAAACACCCTACCCCCCGAGAGAGATATTGAGAGATTTTGTTCGTTTTCCTTTTCCCATATGGATCCCACTTGTAAGAGAGCTGGCAGAGAGTTCTTTCACTTTCCTTTGTTTATGAATGGTTCCCATCAGTAAGAGAGAGGGTTGCCTTGTTTTTTTCCTACCTAAATGCCAGTTTCCACTGCCCAGTGGCATGTTAGACAAAAGAAATGATCAAAGCCCTTTAACTAGAAGGAAACGACGCGTAAGGGTATTTCGGTAGAGACACTTAAATGAAGAGGGGCAAAAGTGAGCTTGATCGAAAATTAGGGAAAAATGTTATTAGTGGGACTTAGTTAATGGCAAGCATGCAATTGGCCCTTATATCTATTTTCACAAATACCTCAATGCTTTCCAATCGTTAATACATAAACCGATAAAAAAGGATCTTGAATAGCCTCATCGTTCATGGTCTGTATCTCCTGCGTGGGTAGCGGTGGTGGAGTCTGAAATGCTGCCTGAGAGGAGTCATAAGTGTGTGCAGCTTGGTCATCGTCATCGTCAAAGCCCTTTAATAATGAACTAACACCACTTAGCATCTGTGACTGCATGCAATGCATGAATTGTGAGACTGGTTGCTTACAGCAGTAGAGTTGCACGTGTAAAATTGATTTGTAAACCTACAATGCTGAAAATAAAGTACAAAGTAATGTTACCTGGTCCCATTTGTTGATGCTAGGACGAGCTTCCTGGTTGTGAAGGATGTGGTGGGCAGTAAGTTTGACGTGGGGGTGAAGCCATTCGCCCTGGTTCTGAACGATGCATAGAGGGACGTGGCAGACGATGTGCTGGACGAGGAACTGCAACATCCAAAGATAGTCTACATTTAACAACTGCATAAATCCCTCGTAAATTCTCATCTAAATGCCTCAATCATGAGACGTGCTCTGGCTGTGGAACAGTATCCCCCCTCTCAACCCGCCACATTAAAGTGGAAACCTCCTCTCGTGCCTCGACTATCAAGTCACTCTATACATGAAGAGTTAACCAATTGTATATGTTGAGGTTATGATAGAACTACACATATGAGTTACATGGTATATACCGCGTGGTGTTTGGTTCTCACAACAAAGGCAGTTGGGTACATATCGCTAGAGAGGAGCTTCCATTTGATCAGGAGCAGCTGACGGAACTAAGTAGATCCTTGTTGTATGTCGGTAACGCTGTAGATAGAACTTGAACTTTTCCCAGTCAAAGGGCCGAACCTCATCCCAGATATTTGTCGGCGCGGTAGCCCATGCATGAATGTAAGGACCAATGCTCTAAAGTTGTATTCCCTGAGATTGACATGTGTGTTACATAGTTAGCTATATTCGGAATGCAGTGTTGTGAACTAAGTTAGAATTACTTACTTGTGCACTTGTGCTGGTGTGTGCGGAATAACTGGAATTTCAGGCTCTTGACATAGACTGAACTGTCTCATTACCCTATGAAGAGTCATCTTCTCAACCGTCACGTCGAACAACACATTGGCCTTGTTCATCCAATACTACCGATATCTAGTGCATAATCAAGATATCCCATGTGGGTACCTGAATGATATGATCCGAGTATGGCACCCAGATAACTAGATCCTCATGCAAACTATCAAAGTGCGACGTGAAGGACAGGTGGCAGCCCCTCACTTGGGTACGCGGAAACTGTCTCTGTACATGACAACAAATAAACATTACTAACACTTCTGCATGGCAAGAAATAATTGAATGGATTGTTACATAATATAGAAGTACCTCTATCTATGCCCAAACAGATGCCACAATAGGCAAGTCGACGATAGCTGGCACGTAAGCCCCTGCTAGGTCCTCCATCCCATCGGCACCGACCATCACCACCACCGCCTCTCCCTCAGCTCCTGGAGATTACCCCATCACTAATACCCGTGAAGCCGTCCCCCACCCGCCAGCCGCACCTCCTTCTAAACCCCAGCCACACCTACCACCAGCCACACCTCCTACCCACCATGGCTGCTCCCCACCACACCTATTCCTCACCATAGCTTCAAACGACTACTCCATGGATAGATCGAAGCCTAGACCACTGGGAATAGCTATACTCAAGTGGATATGATGAATGGATGCGAGAATGGCAGGCAACGGAATAGATCGAGCGAAAAATGAGAAGAACACACACGCGCGCGCGCACACACACACACACAGAGCGGCGAGTGAGCACTAGCGTTGGGAGGAAGAAGATGGTCGGTCTTATCCCGACCTCTTTGGTCCCGCGTTAGCCGAAGACAGCTGTTCGGCCGCGGGCTAATCGAAGATAATCTCTTCAACCTATAGCCCACCAAAAACGGCTCGTCGGCCCAATTACACCACTCTTCGGCCAGACGTAAACCGAAAAGAGGACTTTGGTCGGACGGTGGCCAAAGAGCTCCTCTTCAGTGAAAACAACACCGAAGACTGCCTCTTTGGCCCAAGGGTGGCCCATAGGGTCATAGTATTGACTTATTTGATTTAGGGCATACATTTTTGGTATTTTTTATAAAAAATAATATTTAAAAAAATCCAGATGCATCAGCTCGATTAATGGTGCTAGACCTTTAGGTGACCCCCAAACCTTCACAACTTGAAGGTTTCTGGATGACACCCATAGTCTAGTGATTCCCAATACCCAATAATAACAAGCAACATGATTAACTCGTGGGATTTATCAATCTCGGAAAAAAATTTATCAATCTCGACAAAAAAACTCGTGGGATTTGGCTCGATGGAGTAGAACATCGGAGGCTCTTCTTCTTTTTCGCCCAAAGATTTTAGACATATGAGCATTAGGGGATGAGCTTCCCAAGCTATAGAGATTCAACAATGGTGGGGGAGAGAGAGATTCAAGTATGCTCATATATGCATATCCAATATTCTGTATACATTTGATTGAAATGAGTGAACAATCACACTGAAACGTGATTCAAGGTACGGATTGAAATGAGTGAACAAATTCTAGGTACGGATTGAAACGTGTCAGTATACATTTGATTCATGAAAAAAATTAGAACTGGAGGGGGCACGTATGTATTTCTCCTCACGGTAGCTTCTTCAGCATGCTGGCGAGTTATAAATATACCCCCCAAAAAAGTGAGTTACAAACACCTAGTAATTTTTTTTTCAAGCATACCCTCGCTTGAACAGAAAATAATTTCTCCATTGTTTAACTCCTTGCCGTCATCCCAAATTGACTGCCGTGTTCGCCAGGACACGCAGTAGATTTATCACCGCGTAGGAGGGATCAATAGATCGCTTTCCCCTTCTGAATTACCGTCAGTAACACGAAAATAACAGCGTGCCGTCAATGACAGTTAGCCAATGTCACCTCCTATGCACTAGTAAAAAAGGAACATACTACACTAATCACGTTGAACAACTCAAGCTGCATGTATCCAACGTTAACGTATCCTCTGCGTGTAAAATCAAGAGCACTATTTAATTAAGCTGTCAATTCTCCAATCTCGAACATACTGATAAATCCCCAGAGCCTATATAAACCACAGGGAGCTTGATTACTCCTACCCATCTCATCAGCAAAAATCTCTGCATCGAGAGAGAGAGAGAGGGAGAG
>NC_057813.1:128186173-128189783 GCF_018294505.1 Triticum aestivum | reverse complement strand
AGAGAGAGAGAGAGAGAGAGAGAGAGAGTACAACTCAAAGAAAATCAGAAGCCACACACGTAGTATATAAAGTACCAATGGCTCCTCGCGCTCTCTCATGGATTAGCGTCTCTCTGCTTGTCTTCTTGGCGTCCTGGTCATGCGCTGCGGCCAGGGGCGCACGGGCACCAAAAGCCGCCGACCCGACCTATGGGTTCACGTCGGTGAGGCTCGACGAGAGCAACTTTGTGCTGCAGCGCCCCTACGACGAGGCGAGCGGCGCACGCTACAGCTTCGACGGCACCGTGCGGAAGCTCTGGGTGCTCGCCTCCGACAAGCCCCATGCCCGCCAGAGCCATACCAGCCCAAGAACTGAGATCAGGATGGCAGTAAGTAATTACAAGTCATTGCCATGTACTCCATTTGGGTGCAATTAAGATTTAGTGATCTTACTGATCTTCTTCTGCTCGCAGGGATACGACTACAGCTCCGGCGTGTGGCAGTTCGAGGGCTACGGGTACGTCCCCTCCGGCACCACGGGGGTGTCTATCATGCAGGTGTTCGGTGCTGGCGAGACGGCCACCACGCTCATGCTGCATGTCTACGATGGTGCGCTGCGGTACTACGACCGGCAGGTCGTGGAGGACGCCATCTATGACAGATGGTTCCGGCTGAACGTGGTCCACGATGTCGAGGCGTCCATGCTCACCGTGTACATCGATGGCGAGCAGAAGCTGCATGTCCACGGCCGCGGCGGCAACTCTCACTACTTCAAGTTCGGTGTGTACGCGCAGAACCACGACTCCAGCTGCATGGAGTCTCGCTGGAAAGACGTCAGGATCTTCAAGAAGCATTAGAATTATTTGTGCATATATATGTATGTTGATGGAGTTACTACGATTGTATTGTTTATTTTATTGGTTGGTTCTTTGCCTCCTCACAGCTTCTACTCTATTTGTTGGTTGGTTCACCTTAATTCCATAAATATTAAGTGTTCTCTACACTATTGTAGGATTCCCGAATCTACAACTTTGTTTCACTGATGTATTGTTAGCATCTTGGCGTGATAGTTTGTTTTTTATTTGGTTACTTTGTTAGTTCCCGAATATCCACTTCAGTGCCCGGGCTCAGGTGAGCCCGGTGAACAGTGTAGTCCTTAAAAATACGGTGAACAGTATAGTGCTTAAAAATAGAAAACAGGAAATACGAAAAGTACGATTTTTTTTGCAAGCAAGTTGTTCATGTGCGTGATATTCGTGCAAAATTTGAACATCCGAGGAGCGCGCGGCAAAAAGGACAAATTCGGCCATGAACAGTGTTGTTTTCAAATGCCTCTCATAGACCCATTTTTTTTGCCACGAGCTACTCGAATGTCCGAACTTCACGGAATTTTGCACGAGTATAACGCATCTGAGCATCTTGCATCGCAATAACTTTTTGAATTTTTGAATTTATTTTAAAGTTTTTACGATTTACTGTTCATGCCCGGACTCAGAGCCCGGGTACCAAACGCCGCTTCAGTTAGTTCCCATTTAAATTGTTTTTGGTTCAATAACTGATCTATTCATGCTGCATTGGCAACATTTATTGTTGTATTATTTTATATCATTTTTTTCATTTGCTTCGAGGTTTTCGGCATTTTTGTCCTGCCACATTTTATTTCAAAAAATTAAGAGAACAAGCCTTCTGTGACACATCCAATATGTTCAAGTACCTCGCTCTTAGAAATTTAGAATACTCCTCCCAAAACATTTCCCAAGTCAGGCTCTTTCCGTACATCGGTTACAAGCCGTTGCTAGTGACCAAGATCATTTGTAGCTTCACCTATTTTGTTTACTGCCTGTCTCATGACCTATAGATGTGTTAATCAGAGTTCAGTTATATCTATACACTAGTAGAAAAGGGGCCAATGGTCCAGGCCGGTCAAGCCCATTAGTCCCGGTTCAATCCAGAACCGGGACCAATGGGGGCATTGGACCCGGTTCGTGAGCCCCAGGGGCCGGCCGGGCCACGTGGGCCATTGGTCCCGGTTCGTCTGGACCTATTGGTCCCGATTGGTGGGACGAACCGGGAACAATGGCCCTCGCGCCTGGCCCACCACCATTGGTCCCGGTTGGTGGCCTGAACCGGGACCAAAGGACGACCATTAGTCCCGGTCCATTCCACCAACCGGGACTAAAGGGTTGGTCCTCGTTGCGGCCAAAGTTTAGTCCCACATCGCCAACCGGAGGGGAATCAGACCGGTTTATAAGCCCCTCCCTCTCTGCCTTATTGAGCTCCTCTGAAAATGAAAATAGATGCCCTTATATAGGGAATTTAGGCTAAATTCATACGAATTTCTCTTGAAATTTGTTATGAATTTAATTTGAATTTCCTCTATAAGCGCATCTATGCTCATTTCTGAGTAGCTTTTTATATAGTTTTTTTTCTTTTCTGCTATATTTATTTTTTTTTCTTTTTATTTCTGAGTTGTAATAAGTCATTAAAAATAAGCATCTATGCTCATTTTTTACTAAAGTTAATCATAACTATTTTTTCTTCTATTTATTTTTGAATTGTAATAAGTCATTAAAAATAAGCATCTATGCTCATATTTTAGTAAAGTTAATCACAACTATTTTTTCTTATTTTTATTTCTGAGTTGTAATAAGTCATTAAAAATAAACATCTATGCTCCTTTTTTAGTTTAGTTAATCACAACTATTTTTTCCTTCAATTCATTTCTGAGTATCTTTTTATATAGTTTTTTTCTTTTCTGCTATATTTATTTTTTTCATTTTATTTCTAAGTTGTAATAAGTCATTAAAAATAGGCATCTATGCTCCTTTTTTAGTACAGTTAATCACAACTATTTTTTTCTTCAATTCATTTCTGAGTAGTTCTCTATATAGTTTTTTTTCTTTTCAGCTATATTTATTTTTTCTTTTTATTTCTCAGTTGTAATAAGTCATTAAAAATAAAAAAGAGGCGCAATGCTCGTTAATTTGCTTCAAGCCTTTTGGAATAGTGTCAACTGCACTGCACATAGCTCTGTGCAGTCTACCGTATTCCTCAAGGCTTGAAGCTAACCAACGTGCAGGAGCATTGGGCCTCTTCGTCATCGTGTCTGCACTCAGGGCTTATAAACAGCTGCGAGTGTCTCTCGCTTGGCGAGGTGGGACTAAAAAAATAGCTGCAGGAAGAATCAAAATAAAATAAATAAAATAAAAAAAGTGCCACCTAAAGGGCTACCACAGCCTGAATACGACTAGAAACCCAACAATGGGCCAGAATTCAGGCCCGCAATAGGCCCAATAGGCCCACAGGCACATATAGTGTGTTTAGGCCCGTAAGCCTGCATTTGAGAGGAGCTCGAGAGGGCAGCGGGACTGGGGCTTATAAACCACTCTCGAGCTCCCTCAGCTAGCGAGGTGGGACTAAACTTTCGTGCCACGACGCGGGTAGCACATGGCCTTTAGTCCCGGTTGGTGGCTCCAACCGGAACTAAAGGGGTGCATTGGTCCCGGTTCGTGGCACCAACCGGTACCAATGCCCCCCCTTTAGTCCCGGTTGGTGCCACCAACCGGGACCAAAGGTCTTCGTTTCCCGCCCTTTGGGCTGCTGAAAAGAGGCCTTTGGTCCCGGTTGGTGG
>NC_057813.1:128172535-128185376 GCF_018294505.1 Triticum aestivum | reverse complement strand
TTGTTAGATTAGATTTTTTTGTTAGATTAGATGTGTAGTAATTAATTTGTGTATATTATGTTAGATTTTTTTGTTAGATTAATTAGATTTTTTTGTTAGATTAGATGTGTAGTAATTTTGATATGTAGTTCATAGATTTTTTTTGTTAGATTAGATGTGTAGTAATTAATTTTGTTCATAGAATTTTAATGATTTTTTTGTTCATAGTATTTAGAAAAAGGAAAAAATAAGAAGTAGTTTATATATAGTTGAACTAGCTAGTTGATTTAATAAACTAATTTATTTTACTATATATAGAAGTAGTTTGTTTTTAGTAAGTACTACTTATTTATTTATAGTAAGTGCTTAGTAGTTGAACTAGATAGTTGATTTAATTAATAAAACTATTTTTATTTAACTATATATAGAAGTAGTTGCCGCATCGACGTCGGCGATGCCTATCCCGCATCCTCGTCGTCGTCGACTCGGCGGTGGAGGCCTGCTTGATCAGGACCATGTTCGGGACTGGGCTCCGCCGGGCTAGTATTGGGAGGTGCTACCTTCCGGGGGACGTAGGTTGGTGAGGAGGCAGCCCGTTGTTGACCCGATCCTTGTTTGGTGGCGGTCGCGTGGGCGAGTGACGATGGTGAGGCATCCGGACACCGCGGAGGTGGTACGTCACCGTGTCAGCGAGGAGGACGAGCACGTCCGTCGCTACATGGTTGCATTGGAGGGCAGATTCGACAATACCTGGCAGGTTCTTCAGGGATCTCACTGGAGCTATGATCCTGTGATGGTTCCTTATCTTTGGGTGTCCACCGCCCGCGTCGATACCCGTCAGACGCTACGGTTCTAGTTGTATTAGTGATAATATTCGACGATATACGGACACCAAGAGATGATGTACTTTTGCTTATAATTATAGAATGCATGCTAATTTGAATACTATACTTTATTTTATGATTTGGTTTTGCTTATTTTATGATTTGATTTTGCTTATTTTATGATTTGGTTTTGCTTATTGAATGCTCATATTGGATAAGTTCTTCTTCATTCCTGTGTGCTAGACAATTTGATATAATAATGCATTCGGGAATGAAAGAAGGAGCTACGTACATCGATCATCGATAGTCAACCCGTGATTAATAATAATGATCTAGTTTAATATTTGAATTATGAACGTAGGCCAGAAATGTTGTACTCATCGGACGACGAAAACCGCCCGGGGGAGTGCGACTGGTGCCACGACGACCGAGGTATCTGCGACAGGTTCATTGTGCTAGACGAAGATCGTCGCTTCAGCATTAAGCTCGAGGAGACCTTCGATGTTCATACGGTACGCAACCGACGATAATAGTTTTTTAATTACTCATGACTTCAACTATTTTAATCATGACAATATTTTTTCATCTTTTCCAATTCGACTAGCTTATCCCGTGCTTTGCAAGACGCTATGTCTTGAAGAGGATGGGTTTTGAAGACCATGAAAGTTTCGAAACCAAAAAAATTATCCTAAGTACCCATCATGGTGTGGATTTTCAAGTAAAGCTGTACAATGCTCAGAGTGTAACCCATTTTGGTTGCAAAAATTGGGAAGCACTTTACAAGATGTATGGTTTTGATGAGGGTATGCTTGTTACCATGGATCTTGGTGATCCTACAATCGAGCAAGAGAGACCTACGATTTTCGTCCTTGTGGATACACCTCTAATTCTTCCCCCATGTGAGCTTAACATAGTTATTAAGTAATTTATATTGTTTATTTCAAAATAGTTGACAACTTATTCTCCATTGACAGCTTATTTTCATTCTTCAAAGAATGTGCGGAAGATGGTAGACAGAACTTACTACACCGAAGGCTCCGAACTAACTTATCAGGAGAAAAATCATCTGGTCGCATTTTGTATTGATCTTGAGAATTACAATGTCTACAATCGAACTCCCCAACATTATGGTCAATACGTGCCACTAATGCACGTGTTGAACTACGGTAACTACCATGGAGATACCCTGGTAAGATTTTTTACTATTTCAACATTCGTGCATCTTTTTGCACACTTCTAAAACTAGTACATCATATCATTGCTAACTACAAAGTTATTACTATGTTTTTCAACAGATAATCCCGAATGATTGTGTGCCTCATATGATGTATACACACGGTAGCCTTCATGTTTTGAACATACAACCAGGTCGTCCTACGAATCTCAAGTCCATACCGGATTTCTAAAAGGAGTGGAGACATGACAATCAAAGAATGGAAAAAATGTATGAACAGTCGTAAGGAGCTTCTTGGAAGCAACATTCAGCGAAGGGCAAAAATTGGAGACAGGATGATCGCCATTCTTCATAATGGAGAGTCAGGGTCTATATAGTTTTATGCTATTTTACCTTAAGGGTGTTTAGGTCCTACCTGATACTGATGATCATGTGTTAAGAACAATTATGTAGGGTTGGGTTCGATGACTATGAGGATGATGATCGTATCACTTATTATTAATAACGAGTACAAGTTGTATGATGATGCATGATTAGTATAGGATGAGTACTTGTTATTATATATGCTGACGTATGCGAGCATGCATGAGTTATTATATCAACGGGTAAAATGAACATATATAGCAGCAACGTTGGTAAACCAAGGACGAAGATATAATAAAGGACACTTCTCTCTATTAGCTAGCTAATATAACAACCTAAAAATAACCCCCAAAACACCTAAAGCAGCCACTTTCCAAAAAAATGGACTTTTGGTCCCGGTTGGTGCCACCAACCGGGACCAAAGGCCCCCTGACTGGGCTGGGCGCACAGAACCACGTGGAGGCACATTAGTCCCGGTTCTTGTTTGAACCGGGACTAATGGGTGGAGGTATTAGTAACGACCCATTAGTTCCGGTTCATGAACCGGGACTAAAGGCCCTCACGAACCGGGACTATTAGGTGTTTTTCTACTAGTGATAGCACCTCCGTACTTTTAGTGATATCTATAGGACCATATCTGGGTAGTTTCGACGTCTTCAGATATGTCTTACAACCGTCAATTTTCATGCTCGTCCCTAATTATCATGTTTATTGATATTTTTCTAACCTTGTACTAAAGATCAAATGCTAAACATATAGGACCACATCTAGGTAGTTTCGACGTCTTCAGATATGAGTGTGTCTATGCAGGCGAATTGGACATTTCCCCGTGCGAGCTCAAATGACTTGAGCGGTTACATTGGTTCAACAACCCTGACATCAAGTATTATGTTTGTGAGATGAACAAGACATCCGTCACTCCTGGACAAAAAATGGTATGGATCTTAAATACCCTACTGTTGGAAATATGCCCTAGAGGCAATAATAAAATGGTTATTATTATATTTCCTTGTTCATGATAATTGTATATTGTTCTTGCTATAATTGTGTTATCCGGAAATCGTAATACATGTGTGAATACATAGACCACAACATGTCCCTAGTGAGCCTCTAGTTGACTAGCTCGTTTATCAATGGATGGTTACGGTTTCCTGACCATGGACATTGGATGTCATTGATAACGGGATCACATCATTGGGAGAATGATGTGATGGACAAGACCCAATCCTAAGCATAGCACAAGATCGTGTAGTTCGTTTGCTAGAGCTTTTCTAATGTCAAGTATCATTTCCTTAGACCATGAGATCGTGTAACTCCCGGATACCGTAAGAGTGCTTTGAGTGTACCAAACGTCACAACGTAACTGGGTGGCTATAAAGGTATACTACGGGTATCTCCGAAAGTGTCTGTTGGGTTGACACGAATCGAGACTGGGATTTGTCACTCCGTATGACGGAGAGGTATCTCTGGGTCCACTCGGTAATGCATCATCATTGTAAGTGCATCTAGTGCCACCCCTAGTTGGTTTTGGAGTATTGACGACAAAGTTGGTTGAGGGACTAATGCGTTTGTGAGAATTGCAGGATAATGCAGGTAGTGTCCCTCATTGATTCGGTTTACCTACCGGAGATGACCCCTAAAAATGTATGAAGACATTGAAGACAATGGTGGTATGAGAAGATATTCATATTGAAGACTATGACATGAGAAGACATTATGTGAAGACAATGGAGCGCGAAGACTGTGTGGTTTCGTCGTTTCCTTTCTTCTTTGTTGAGTCATAGGAACCACCGTACTGTTAAGTGGGGTCCAAGTAAACTAAGTCAGAGTGACTGAAGTGATGCTCAACCCAAATCCTATGTCTTCGAGCGAAGACAATGTGAGCAAATCTTATCCAGAGTTGGATGAGTCAGCTTTGCTTGTAGCCTAAGTAAAGTTGCCGTGTGTGTTTGAAATCTGACCATTGGAACACGTGTCAGTTCCTTAGTGACCCAGGATCATTTTGGACAAATCAGGTCGGGTTGCCTGGTGGCTATAAATAGCCCACCCCCTACACCATAATTTGGTGGCTGCTCAGAGTTTGTATACGGCTTTTGTCGTTTGAGAGCAACCCACCTCGAAGCATTTGAGAGAGAGAAATCCTTGCGAGGACAAAGCCCAAACACCCAGAGCCAAAGAGTGTTAGGCATCACTGAAGTCTTTCTGTCTGTGTGACCTGAAGACTTATTACACTTGAGGACTGTGTATCCTCCAGCCGGTTAGGCGTCGCGTTCTGAGCATCCAAAAGTCATTGTGGATTGCCAAGTGAACGAAGTCTGTGAAGGTTTGGAAGTCTCCCTTGAAGACTTACTAGAGTGATTGGGCGAGGACTAAGTGACCTTAGCTCAAGGGGAATAAGGTGAAGACACGGTCTTCTGAGTTAAATCTCAGCCTCCCTAACCAGACGTATAGTTGTCACAGCAACTGGAACTGGTCCAACAAATCATGTGTCCTCAACAAGCAACTGGTTCTATCTCTTCCCTCCTTTACTTTGAGTTTGTCTTCGTGAAGTCATTGCTTATTGTTTTATCCGATTGACTTCATTGCTTGACTACTATTGTTGATTGACTTCATACTATCTTCCATCCTGATCCTACTACCTAGCTGCTATTAATCTTCAAATGTTAATGCTATTGCATACTTGATTATGGCTTGCTTGTTGTAGTTTATCTTCCGCTGCATATCAATTAGGCAGTTTCTAACGTTTGTCTTCGAAACTTCCATGTTTTGAAGACTTTCCTAAAAATCGCCTATTCCCCCCCCTCTAGTCGATAACTAGCACTTTCAATCATAATGAGCTCAATGTGACCAAGTGGTTGGTCACGGGATCATGCATTACGGTACGAGTAAAGTGACTTGCTGGTAACGAGATTGAACGACGTATTGGGATACCAATGATCGAATCTCGGGCAAGTAAAGTACCGATTGACAAAGGGAATTGTATACGGGATTACTTGAATCCTCGACATCGTGGTTCATCCGATGAGATCATCGAGGAGCATGTGGGAGCCAACATGGGTATCCATAACCCGCTGTTGGTTATTGGCCGGAGAGTCGTCTCGGTCATGTCTGCATGTCTCCCGAACCCATAGGGTCTACACACTTAAGGTTCGGTGACGCTAGGGTTGTAGAGATATTAGTATGCGATAACCCGAAAGTTGTTCGAAGTCCCGGATGAGATCCCGGACGTCACGAGGAGTTCCGGAATGGTCCGGAGGTGCAGATTTGTATATAGGAAGTCCAGTTTCAGCCACCGGGAAAGTTTCGGGGGTCACCGGTATTGTACCGAGACCACCGGAAGGGTCTCGGGGGTCCACCGGGTGGGGCCACCTATCCCGGAGGGCCCCATGGGCTGAAGTGGGAAGGGGCCCCTGGTGGGCTGGTGCGCCCCCCTTGGGCCTCCCCCTGCGCTTAGGGTTGGAAACCCTAGGGGTGGGGGCGCCCCACCTGACTTGGGGGGCAAGTCCCCCCCTTGGCCGCCCCCCCCTCGAGATTGGATCTCTAGGGGCCGGCGCCCCCCCAGGGTCCCTATATAAAGAGGGGGAGGGAGGGCTGCGCACCCGAGCCCCTAGCGCCTCCCTCTCCCTCCGTAACACCTCTCCGTCTCGCTGAGCTTGGCGAAGCCCTGCCGAGATCCCCGCTGCTTCCACCACCATGCTGTCGTGCTGTTGGATCTCCATCAACCTCTCCTTCCCCCTTGCTGGATCAAGAAGGAGGAGACGTCTTCCCCAACCATACGTGTGTTGAACGCGGAGGTGCCGTCCATTCAGCGCTAGGATCATCGGTGATTTGGATCACGACGAGTACGACTCCATGAACCCCGTTCTCTTGAACGCTTCCGCTCGCGATCTACAAGGGTATGTAGATGCACTCGTCTCTCTCGTTGCTAGATGACTCCATAGATTGATCTTGGTGATGTGTAGAAATTTTTTATTTTCTGCAATATTCCCCAACAGTGGCATCATGAGCTAGGTCTATGCGTAGTTTCTATGCACGAGTAGAACACAAGATTGTTGTGGGCGTCGATTTTGTCAATTTACATGCCACTACTAGTCTTATCTTGTTTCGGCGGCATCGTGGGATGAAGCGGCCCGGACCGACCTTACACGTACGCTTACATGAGACAGGTTCCACTGACTTACATGCACTAGTTGCACAAGGTGGCTAGCGGGTGTCTATCTCTCCCACTTTAGTCCGATCGGATTCGATGAGAAGGGTCCTTATGAAGGGTAAATATAAATTGGCATATCACGTTGTGGTTTTGGCGTAGGTAAGAAATGTTCTTGCTAGAAACCTATAGCAGCCACGTAAAAACATGAAACAACAATTAAAGGACATCTAACTTGTTTTTGCAGCATATGCCTTGTGATGTGATATGGCCAAGAGGATGTGATGAATGAAATATATGTGATGTATGAGATTGATCATGTTCTTGTAATAGGAATCACGACTTGCATGTCGATGAGTATGACAACCGGTAGGAGCCATAGGAGTTGTCTTTATTTTTTGTATGACCTTCGTGTCATTGAATAACGCCATGTAATTACTTTACTTTATTGCTAAACATGTTAGCCATAGAAGTAGAAGTAATCGTTGGCGTGACAACTTCATGAAGACACGATGATGGAGATCATGGTGTCATGCCGGTGACGATGATGATCATGGCGCCCCGAAGATGGAGATCAAAAGGAGCAAAATGATATTGGCCATATCATGTCACTATTTGATTGCATATGATGTTTATCATGTTTTTGCATCTTATTTGCTTAGAACGACGGTAGTAAATAAGATGATCCCTCATAATAATTTCAAGAAAGTGTTCCCCCTAACTGTGCGCTGTTGCAAAAGTTCGTTGTTTCAAAGCACCATGTGATGATCGGGCTTGATAGATTCTAACATTCACATACACGGGTGTAAGACAGATTTACACATGCAAAAACACTTAGGTTGACTTGGCGAGCCTAGCATGTACAGACATGGCCTCGGAACACAAGAGACCGAAAGGTCGAACATGAGTCGTATAGAAGATAAGATCAACATGAAGATGTTTACCGATGATGACTAGTCCGTCTCACGTGATGATCGGACATGGCCTAGTTAACTCGGATCATGGATCACTTAGATGACTAGAGGGATGTCTATCTGAATGGGAGTTCATTATATAATTTGATTAGATGAACTTAATTATCATGAACTTAGTCTAAAATCTTTGCAATATGTCTTGTAGATCAAATGGCCCACGCTAATGTTGCCCTCAACTTCAACGCATTCCTAGAGAAAACCAAGCTGAAAGACGATAGCAGCAACTATACGGACTGGGTCCGGAACTTGAGGATCATCCTCATAGCTGCCAAGAAAGCATATGTCCTAGATGCACCGCTAGGTGAAGCACCCGTTTTCCCAGCAACTCAAGACGTTATGAACGCTTGGCAGTCGCGTAGTGATGATTACTCCCTGGTTCAGTGCGGCATGCTTTATAGCTTAGAACTGGGGCTCCAAAAGCATTTTGAGCAACACGGAGCATATGAGATGTTCCAAGAGCTGAAAATGGTTTTCCAAGCTCATGCCTGGGTCAAGAGATATGAAGTCTCCGACAAGTTCTACAGTTGTAAGATGGAGGAGAATGGTTCTGTCAGTGAGCACATACTCAAAATGTCTGGGTTGCACAACCGCTTATCTCAACTGGGAGTTAATCTCCCGGATGACGCGGTGGTCGACAGAATCCTCCAGTTGCTCCCACCTAGCTATAGGAGCTTTGTGATGAACTTCAATATGCAGGGGATGGTGAAAACCATCCCTGAGGTATATTCAATGCTGAAATCAGCGGAGGTGGAGATCAAAAAGGAATATCAAGTGTTGATGGTCAATAAAACCACTAGTTTCAAGGAAGGCAAGGGTAAGAAGAACTTCAAGAAGGAAGGCAAGGGAGTTGCCGCGCCCGGTAAGCCAGTTGCCGGGAAGAAGCCAAAGCATGGAACCAAACCTGAGATTGAGTGCTTTTATTGCAAGGGAAGCGGACACTGGAAGCGGAACTGCCCCAAGTGCTTAACAGACAGAAAGGCCGGCAACACCAAAGGTATATGTGATATATATGTAATTGATGTGTACCTTACTAGTACTCGTAGTAGCTCCTGGGTATTTGATACCGGTGCGGTTGCTCATATTTATAACTCAAAATAGGAGCAGCGGAACAAGCGGAGACTGGCGAAGGACAAGGTGATGATGCGCGTCGGGAATGGTTCCAAGGTCGATGTGATCGCCGTCGGCACGCTACCTCTACATTTACCTACGGCATTAGTTTTAAACCTCAATAATTATTATTTAGTGTCAGCTTTGAGCATGAACATTGTATCTGGATCTCGTTTAATACGAGATGGCTACTCATTTAAATCCGAGAATAATGGTTGTTCTATTTATATGAGAGATATGTTTTATGGTCATGCCCCGCTGGTCAATGGTTTATTCTTAATGAATCTCGAACGTGATGTTACACATATTCATAGTGTGAATACCAAAAGATGTAAGGTTGATAACGATAGTCCCACATACTTGTGGCACTGCCGCCTTGGTCACATTGGTGTCAAACGCATGAAGAAGCTCCATGCTGATGGACTTTTGGAGTCTCTTGATTACGAATCATTTGACACATGTGAACCATGCCTCATGGGCAAAATGACCAAGACTCCGTTCTCCGGAACAATGGAGCGAGCAACCAACTTATTGGAAATCATACATATTGATGTGTGCGGTCCAATGAGCGTTGAAGCTCGCGGAGGCTATTGTTATGTTCTCACTCTCACTGACGACTTGAGTAGATATGGGTATGTCTACTTGATGAAACACAAGTCTGAGACCTTTGAAAAGTTCAAGGAATTTCAGAGTGAGGTTGAGAATCAACGTGACCGAAAGATAAAGTTCTTACGATTAGATCGTGGGGGAGAATATTTAAGTCACGAATTTGGTGCGCACTTAAGGAAATATGGAATCGTTTCACAACTCACGCCGCCTGGAACACCTCAGCGTAACGGTGTGTCCGAACGTCGTAATCGCACTCTATTGGATATGTTGCGATCTATGATGTCACTCACCGATTTACCGCTATCATTTTGGGGATACGCTCTAGAGACAGCTACATTCACTTTAAATAGGGCACCGTCTAAATCCGTTGAGACGACACCGTATGAATTATGATTTAGGAAGAAACCTAAGCTGTCGTTTCTAAAAGTTTGGAGATGCGATGCTTATGTCAAGAAACTTCAACCTGAAAAGCTCAAACCCAAGTCAGAAAAATGTGTCTTCATAGGATACCCTAAGGAAACCGTTGGGTATACCTTCTACCTCAGATCCGAAGGCAAGATCTTTGTTGCCAAGAACGGGTCCTTTCTGGAGAAAGAGTTTCTCTAGAGAGAAGTAAGTGGGAGGAAAGTAGAACTTGATGAAGTATTGCCTCTTGAACCAGAAAGTAGCGCAGCTCAAGAAAATGTTTCTGTGGTGCCTGCACCGGATAGAGAGGAAGTTAATGATGATGATCAAGGTACTTAGGATCAAGTTGCTACTGAACTCCGAAGGTCCACAAGGACACGTTCCACACCAGAATGGTATGGCAACCCTGTCCTGGAAATCATGTTGTTAGACAATGGTGAACCTTCGAACTATGAAGAAGCGATGGCGGGCCTAGATTCCAATAAATGGCTTGAAGCCATGCAATCCGAGATAGGATCCATGTATGAAAACAAAGTATGGACTTTGACAGACTTGCCCGATGATCGGCGAGCGATAGAAAATAAATGGATCTTTAAGAAGAAGACGGACACGGATGGTAATGTTACCATCTATAAGGCTCGACTTGTCGCTAAGGGTTATCGACAAGTTCAAGGGGTTGACTACGATGATACATTCTCACCCGTAGCGAAGCTGAAGTCCGTTCGAATTGTGTTAGCAATTGCCGCTACGATTATGAGATATGGCAAATGGACGTCAAAACGGCATTCCTTAACGGCTTCCTTAAGGAAGAATTGTATATGATGCAGCCGGAAGGTTTTGTCGATCCTAAGAATGCTAACAAGGTATGCAAGCTCCAGCGCTCCATCTATGGGCTGGTGCAAGCATCTCGGAGTTGGAACATTCGCTTTGATGAAATGATCAAAGCATTTGGGTTTATGAAGACTTATGGAGAAGCCTGCGTTTACAAGAAAGTGAGTGGGAGCTCTGTAGCATTTCTCATATTATATGTAGATGACATACTTTTGATGGGAAATGATATAGAACTTTTGGACAAGATTAAGGCCTACTTGAATAAGTGTTTTTCAATGAAGGACCTTGGAGAAGCTGCTTACATATTAGGCATCAAGATCTATAGAGATAGATCGAGACGCCTCATAGGTCTTTCACAAAGCACATACCTTGATAAGATATTGAAGAAGTTTAATATGGATCAGTCCAAGAAGGGATTCTTGCCTGTGTTGCAAGGTGTGAAATTGAGCTCGGCTCAATGCCTGACCACGGCAGAAGATAGAGAAAAGATGAGTGTCATCCCCTATGCCTCGACTATAGGGTCTATTATGTATGCCATGTTGTGTACCAGACCTGATGTAAACCTTGCGGTAAGTTTGGTAGGAAGGTACCAAAGTAATCCCGGCATGGAACACTGGACAGCGGTCAAGAATATCCTGAAGTACCTGAAAAGGACTAAGGATATGTTTCTCGTATATGGAGGTGACGAAGAGCTCGTCATAAAGGGTTACGTCGATGCTAGCTTCGACACAGATCTGGATGACTCTAAGTCTCAAACCGGATACGTGTATATTTTGAATGGTGGGGCAGTAAGCTGGTGTAGTTGCAAGCAAAGCGTCGTGGCGGGATCTACATGTGAAGTGGAGTACATGGCAGCCTCGGAGGCAGCACATGAAGCAATCTAGATGAAGGAGTTCATTACTGACCTAGGAGTTACTCCCAATGTGTCGGGGCCGATGACTCTCTTCTGTGACAACACTGGAGCCATTGCCCTTGCTAAGGAGCCCAGGTTTCACAAGAAGACCAGGCACATCAAGCGTCGCTTCAACTCCATTCGTGAAAATGTTCAAGATGGAGACATAGATATTTGTAACGTGCACACAGATCTGAATGTCGCAGATCCGTTGACTAAACATCTTCCGCGAGCAAAACATGATCAACACCAGAACTCTACGGGTGTTCGATTCATCACAATGTAACTAGATTATTGACTCTAGTGCAAGTGGGAGACTGTTGGAAATATGCCCTAGAGGCAATTAATAAAATGGTTATTATTATATTTCCTTGTTCATGATAATTGTCTATTGTTCATGCTATAATTGTGTTATTCGGAAATCGTAATACATGTGTGAATACATAGACCACAACATGTCCCTAGTGAGCCTCTAGTTGAGTAGCTCGTTTATCAATGGATGGTTACGGTTTCCTGACCATGGACATTGGATGTCATTGATAACGGGATCACATCATTGGGAGAATGATGTAATGGACAAGACCCAATCCTAAGCATAGCACAAGATCGTGTAGTTCGTTTGCTAGAGCTTTTCTAATGTCAAGTATCATTTCCTTAGACCATGAGATCGTGTAACTCCCAGATAACGTAAGAGTGCTTTGGGTGTACCAAACGTCACAACGTAATTGGCTGGCTATAAAGGTATACTACAGGTATCTCCAAAAGTGTCTGTTGGGTTGACACGAATCGAGACTGGGATTTGTCACTCTGTATGACTGAGAGGTATCTCTGGGCCCACTCGGTAATGCATCATCATAATGAGCTCAATGTGACCAAGTGGTTGGTCACGGGATCATGCATTACGGTACGAGTAAAGTGACTTGCCGGTAACGAGATTGAACGAGGTATTGGGATACCGATGATCGAATCTCTGGCAAGTAACGTACCGATTGACAAAGGGAATTATATACGGGATTACTTGAATCCTCGACATCGTGGTTCATCCGATGAGATCATCGAGGAGCATGCGGGAGCCAACATGGGTATCCAGATCCCGCTGTTGGTTATTGACCGGAGAGTCGTCTCGGTCATGTCTGCATGTCTCCCGAACCCGTAGGGTCTACACACTTAAGGTTCGGTGACGCTAGGGTTGTAGAGATATTAGTATGCGGTAACCCGAAAGTTGTTCAAAGTCCCGGATGAGATCCCGGATGTCACGAGGAGTTCCGGAATGGTCCGGAGGTGAAGATTTGTATATAGGAAGTCCAGTTTCGGCCACCGGGAAAGTTTCGGGGGTCACCGGTATTGTACCGGGACCACCGGAAGGGACCCCGGGGTCCACCGGGTGGGGCCACCTATCCTGAAGGGCCCCATGGGCTGAAGTGGGAAGGGAACCAGCCCCTGGTGGGCTGGTGCGCCCCCCTTGGGCCTCCCCCTGCGCCTAGGGTTGGAAACCCTGGGGGTGGGGGCGCCCCACCTGACTTGGGGGGCAAGTCC
>NC_057813.1:128148030-128172163 GCF_018294505.1 Triticum aestivum | reverse complement strand
GGCACCCCCCAGGGCCCCTATATAAAGAGGGGGGAGTGAGGGCTGCGCACCCAAGCCCCTGGCGCCTCCCTCTCCCTCCGTAACACCTCTCCCTCTCGCCGAGCTTGGCGAAGCCCTGCCGAGATCCCCGCTGCTTCCACCACCACGCCGTCGTGCTGCTGGATCTCCATCAACCTCTCCTTCCCACTTGCTGGATCAAGAAGGAGGATACGTTTTCCCCAACCTTATGTTTGTTGAACGCGGAGGTGCCGTCCATTCGGCGCTAGGATCATCGGTGATTTGGATCACGACGAGTACGACTCCATCAACCCCGTTCTCTTGAACGCTTCTGCTCGCGATCTACAAGGGTATGTAGATACACTCCTCTCTCTCATTGCTAGATGACTCCATAGATTAATCTTACTAATGCGTAGAAATTTTTTATTTTCTGCGACGTTCCCCAACACTTACTTCTTACAAGTAAAATATCGTAGTACCCAACTCTGACCAATGCATATTTCTTTTTCCTGTACTTCTACTGTGGCTTCACATAACTACATCTAATGGACAACAGGACCACAATAATGAACAATTGGTTAGGCATTGTCAAGGCGGCAGAGATCAGGGAGTATCAGATATGTGTCTTTGCCTTCGAAATTGAAAGGGGAAAACCATCGCCCACTGTCCATAAGCTTTAATTGAAAGACTAAGATACAAAATCGCAAGTAATTGTCTATAGAGAAATCATTATACACCTTATATTTCACAGATTGTTTGCATGATGTTCATGTGAAGTGTCGGCTATGAAGTTGATCGACAAGGCAGTTGAATGAAGCCACTTATTAGCACGCTTAATAGCTATGACTCATTAGTTGTTTCTTTTTTATCATGTTCCTGCTCTATCCACTTCCTCTCTCGCTCGCGTCCGCGATTTTAGTACTAAACTTAATATCAAGTGGTTAAATTTTGTGGTCTCATGAACGAACTTAACTCGATGCTTCCCTATGATAATCTCATGGTTATGTTGAACTCCATAATGTCTTGCTTCTATCACAAGTTGATGTTTCTTCGTTCTTTTAGTTTGTTATCCTGTTTGGATAAGTATGCTATAAATCAGGATTCCTAAAAATTTGAGCATTACATGCTTGACTAAAATGTTGGGACCCGCACCCTCGCACCAAATTACTCGTCGCTGAGATGGATGTATTTCGAACTAAAATACATCTAGATACATCCATACGTGCGACAAGTAATTCGGAACAGAGGGAGTAGAATAGACTAAGTACGGATTGAACTGAGTAAACAATCACACTGGAATCGTGTCTATATACATTGGATTCAGGAAAAAAGTTAGAAATGGAGGGGGTGGGTGTGTGCGTGGGCGCGTATATATTTGCCCTCACGGTAGCTTGTTCAGCGTGCTAGTGAGTTACAAATATCCCCGCAAAAAAGGTGAGTTCCAAATACCTGATAAAAATAAAAATTCAAGCATACCCTCGCTAATAATTTCTTCATTGTTCTCAAATTGAACTGCCGTGTTCGCCCGGACACGCACCAGATTTATCACCGCATAGGAGGAATCATCGTTCATCAATACATCGCTTTCCGCTTCTGATTTACCATCGGTAACACGAAAATACCAGCGTGCCGTCAATGTTTAATTGCCGCCTGTTCACCCTACCTAGTCAGCCAATGTCACCTCGTATGCACTAGTAAAAAGAAGAGATCCCTAAAAATAAACATACTTACACTAATCACGTTGAACAACTCAAAGTTGTATCTATCCAACATATGCTCTGCGTGTAAAAGCAAGAGCACTGTTTAATTAAGCTGTCAATTCTCCAATCTCGAACATAAGGTATATACTGATAAATCCCCAGAGCCTATATAAACCACATGGAACATGATTACTCCCACCCATCTTATCATCACCATCGAGAGACAATCCAAGGCCAAGCAGAAGCTACACACGTAGACCCTCTGTTTTAAATTACTTGACTTTTATTTGTCTAGATACGAATGTATCTATGCTTGTTTAGTGTCTAGATACATCCGTATCTAGACAAATGGAGGTCAAGTAATTTGGAACGGAGGGAGTAGAGTATAAAGTACAGATGACTCCTATGAAGTGTCTCCTATGAAGTTGATCAACAAGGCAGTTGAATGAAGCCACTTATTAGCACGCTTAATAGCTATGACTCATTTGTTGTTTCTTTTTTATCATGTTCCTGCTTTATCCACTTCCTCTCTCGCGTCCACGCTTTTAGTACTAAACTTAATATCAAGTGGTTAAACTTTGTGGTCTCATGAACGAACTTTACTCGATGCTTCCTTATGATAATCTCATGGTTATGTTGAACTCCATAATGTCTTGCTTCTATCACATGTTAATGTTTCTTCGTTCTTTTATTTTGTTATCATTTTGGATAAGTATGCTATAAATCAGGATTCCTACTAATTTGAGTATTACCTGCTTGACTAAAATGTTGGGACCCGCACCCTCGCGCCAAGGCGCGCTACCGATCTAGTATAAACTAGGTATAGATTGAAATGAGTGAACAATCACACTGGAATGTGAGAGTGGCAAAACTACCAAGCACAGTATATACCGTGCCTCGATCAGCCACTCATTGTGTTACCGAGATTCACGCCAAAAAAATCAATATGCATGCAAAACCACTAATCACCACCCCTCCTGTCACATGCTCAGGTTGTGTGTGTCGGTGTTTTTCAAAAATAATGTCCCTGTGCATGGTTGTGCCTCTTCATGGCAACTCTATCAGGAAATATATTATCTCTTTCTATGTAAACGATTTAAATACCTCATATCTTCTAGTACAAAAGTGTCTCTTATATTCTCTGGACAAATGTGTTTATTTTGACGAGATGTTAAAACATGTCCAATATTAAATATGTTTTTGAAAACTTATTTGTTCTTACGGCTCAAATACACTATGACCATTGTTTACAAAAATGAATAAGCGCATATGGTTTGGAAACATATTACACACCCGATTGAAAAAATAAACTGGGTCTAAACTTTGGAGTACAAAAAAGCATGGATTAGTGAAATACAAGTGAATCGTTACTTTGGGGAGAGAGGAAAGTTATGTGCACATGCGTAAAGGTGACTGATTGATATGATGTTAACTACTGAAATTGGGGGCCACATATTCAGATTAACTAAGCACTGCAATAAATACATGCATGCATGAGTGGCTTGATACATGCCGTGTGCATGGTGAAATCTATTTTCTCAAGACAACATGACTCTCCCCTCCCCTCCCTTTCCCCTCCCCCTCGCGGCGTCCCCGGTGACTGGCGAAGCTCCGGCGGTGCCCCGGCCTCGTGCATCCTCCTCCTCCCCATCCTCTCCGCGCACTCCTCTGGGCTCCGCTCCGGCACCTCGCGCAGCCCCCCTGCTCTCTGGCCTCGACTCCTCGCTCTGTCCTCATCGCCCCTCTTCGGGCTAACAAGTTCTAGGCTCTCGATTCAGACGGCTCCGGCTCAGATTCTGAGGCTTCCTCTCCCCCACCTCGCTCGTCCCCGGCATGCTCCCCCCCTGTGGCTGCGGCGGCCGCTCGCCGGTGCAAGTTTGCGCCCGGTGGGCGGGGGCGGCCAGTCTGGCCTTCCGTGGAGCCGGATGGGTGGCGCCGCGTCTCGCGCGGGCGGCGACGTGCTTCGTGCTGGTCCCCGTGTATGGATTCGCTGTGGTCTGCGCCGGAGTCGGCCTCGCCCTCTCCGGTGGGTTCGCGTGCTGGCGCGCCTGCGAGTTCGTCCTCCGCTTCTTCGGCGGCGCCGACGCCGGTCCCAACCCTAGATCTGGTTGCGGGGGCGGTGTTGGTGCCCCCTCCTGTGGTGCGGTCCCCGGTGGGTGCTGCTGGGCCTGGTGGGCCGGCTTCGGCCTTGGCCCTGGCGTCTCTTTCTGATTCCCCCCTTCCTTCTGTGGACCCTGGGCTGCGGGCGGCCCAGGTCCAGCCCACCCCTTCTGTAAGGCCGTGTACCGGTTCGGGCCTGGCTCAGTCGGGATACTTATGGGTGCGGAGAGGTGCGGCTCCCCCATTCCTAGGGTTTCCTGCCTCCTCCTCAGATCTGTTCCGCCACCGTTTCCCAATCCGGCGCTTCGTCAGATCTGCTCCTCCTCCTCCCCTCTCCCTCCCCTTTGAAGTGGTGGCGGCGATGGATCGCTCCCGTGCGTCCTCAAGTGAGGCGGTCTCCAGGCAGAAGCGGGGCCGTGGTGGATCTGGCGATGTGGACGCGGAGGTGGCGGCGGCGGCCAGTCGGGAGGGTTCGTCGGGGCCCACCCTGGCGCCCCCTCCGCTGGGTGCTGCTCCCCGGGGCGGCGCTCTGGTGCGGGCTCAGGCTGGGGGCGGGCCGTCCCGCTTCTTCCCCAGAGGCGCGTCGGGGGCTTCGGCTCGGCGTCCCGTCGGTCCCGTGGTGGGGCGGGGCTCCAGCTCTAGGCCTGCTGCGGCTGGGGATGGCATCCTCCCTCCTCCTCCTCGTGGTCGCATCCCTCCCCAATCTCAAGTCTCCAACCCCATCCTCACCTGCTTTGCGTGTCATCGACCTGGCCACTTCCAATCGCGTTGTGAAAACCCTCCTTTCTGCCTCATTTGCCAGGAAGACGGCCACCTTACGGTGGACTGTCAGAATCATGTCAAGCCTCCTTCGTTTGTTCATTATGGCACCGGTCTTCCTGGATGCTCTTTCTTCGCTCTTGATAGGGAGATCCCTGAGGCTGCCCCCATCCCTTCCCTGTCCAATGTTGGCATTATCTCCGTCTAGGCTAAACGCATCTCTCCTCGGATCCTTCTCGATGAGCTTAAGTTAGGGGATGAGGGTGGATGGGATTGGCAGATCCGCCAGCTCTCCGAGTTCGAGTTTGCAGCGACTTTCCCCTCTAAAGAGAGCCTCCGGATGATATCTTCTTTGTCACAGCCCCAGATCAGCCCTTGTTTGTTTTTGCTTTAGCATCCATGCAACATGTTTAAATTTTATGAAATTTGAAATGGGGATGACCAAGCCCTAGCACCAAAGCATTGCAAATAGGTTCAACTTCAAAATATTTTCAAAGAACCCAAATTGGTTTGCAAAAATGTTCATGATTACTGAAAAAGGGTGAAAACCATATCCAGAGATGATGGATATTTTTCCAAGACATTTTTGGATTTTTGATTAAACCATATTGTATTTGAATTGGGGCATTTAAATACTGTTAATATTTTTAAATGCTCCAACAATTCTGAAAATAGTTGAGGGCCTCTGTAATAATTCAGTTAATGTCCATAATTATTCTCAGGATTTATAAAAAATGATTTAGTGTCTAAAACTAAATCAAAACAAACTACAGAAAATAGAAATAGAAAAGAGGAAATAAAAGAAAGGGAGAGAAGGCCACCAGGCCACCTACCTAACTTACCTGGCGCCCACTTACCTGGCCCAGCACGGCCCAGCCCATCTCCACTCCCCCTGTCATCTTCCTCCTCGCCAGAAGGACCGAGGCGTGGCGCGCGCCCGAGAGGCCTCGGGCACCTCCTGCTTCCTCCTCGACGCCCCGGTGACGCCACGCGCCTCTCCGACCCCCTCTCACCTCTCCCTCACTCGCTGCACCCTCTCTCCCTCCCCTGACTCCCTTCCCCGAGCTCACCCGAGAGTCGCCGTCGCCGCCGTTCGCCATAGCCGCAGCCACCAGCCCTCCCTCGCCCTTCCGCCAGTTCCAGAAGCTCCGCCGCTGACCTCTACACCGTCCCCGCCAAGCCACACGAGCGGACGCGCCCTGCAGCGGCTTCCCCGACCTCTTCTTCAAGCTTCGGCCGCCGAGATCGCCGGCGACCGTGTGCCCTCCCTGACGCCTCCCCGAGCTCCCCGAGGCCACCGTCGCAACCCCTGTGAGCCTCCGGTCGATTCCCCTCTTCTTCCCGCGTCGATTTCGCGCCCTAGCCACAGATGCACATAGCCGAGTTGTGCTCGCCGCCGGCGAAGTCGTCACCATGGCTTGAGCAAGCCCAGCTTGCCCCTGAGCATGTCATCGCGCTCGCACTGCTCCCAGGAGCCGATCTAGCCCACCCGTTCGTCTCACCGTGCACCACAACGCCGATTCCAAGCACACCCGAACTCCGGCCGCCGCCTTGGAGCTCGCCGTCGTCGGCTCCGGCCACCATAGGTCCGGCCACCACCACCGTTCGACGCGTGCCACTGCGTGCGTTTGAATGCAACTAACCGCGCTCGAAATGATGCCCTAAGGGCGATTTCCGAAGCCCGCCGCCGCATCTGGCCTCGCCGGCGTCATGTCGCCGGTGGGGTTGACCCACTTGACCACGGCGGAACCCCCCCTGGGTCGATGACAGGTGGGGCCAGCCCCTGTTAATTAGTTTAGGTGTTAGATTAGTTAACACTAATTAATTTAGTTAATTATTTAAGCCACTGACATGTGGGCCCAGCCCCGCTGACATTTTCGTTAGTATTAGTTTAACCCTAATCAACCCGGTTAACCAACTGAGTCACTGACACGCGGGTCCCACAGGTCAGATTTGACCTGGACAACGCCGTTGACTTGCTGACGTCACTGTGAAGTCATGCTGATGCAGTAATAGGTTTTCTGAATTTAATATTATTCAGGAAATTCAGAAAATGATTTAAAACTTCAAAAATTCATAGAAATTCAACCGTAACTCCAAATCAAATAATTTATATATGAAAAATTATCAGAAAAATTCAAGGAATCCATCTGTACCATTTTCATGCATGTTTGAACAATGTTTGTCCTCTGTTTTGGACAAAACAAATAAAGGGCATTTAAATAATCACATATGGAGTTTGAATTTGAATCTTGTATTCGAACCAACCACATCTAACTTGTTGCTAGATGCATTAGCCCAAAACACATTCATTTTGCCATGTCATGATCATGCATCATATTGTGCATTGCATTGATTGTGTTCCCTTTTGTGTTGTCGGTATTTGTCCCCTCTCGATAGACGTGATACCGATGATGTGATCGTTGACACTGATGAAGACTCAATGCTATCTTCAGAAGTGCCAGGCAAGCAAAACCCCCTTGTTCATTCCGATACAATCCTACTCTCTCGCTCCTGCTCTTTTTTACTGCATTAGGACAACAACGATTCAACTGTTACTTGCTGCGGTAGCTGAACCCCTTTATCCTCTGCATGACCTGTCATTGCCACAGTAAATAGATGAAACCCACTAGCATGAGTAGGAGTTGTTTGAGCCCTGTTGTGCCTACTCATTCATGCTTGTTTGTCATGCCTGCTACTGCTTAGAGTTGAGTCAGGTCTAATTCATCAGGGATGAATCAGAGGTGTATGAACATGTCCTATTGTGTGTGAGCTAAGTGTGTGAATACGATTTGGTAAAGGTAGCGGTGAGAGGCCATGTAGGAGTACATGGTGGGTTGTCTCATTGAAGCCGTCCTCAGGAACTGAGCTCTGTGTTTGTGATCCATGATTCAGCTACTACCATACATTGGGCCCTGAAATATGACCCCGCTCGACTTCTTATTCACCCTTGTCCTCTGTCCAGGAGTTGCAAGTAGTTTCTGGTGTTTGTAGTAGGCTGGAGGCCGTGGGCAGCGCTGACCGGAGGGGTGGGCTGTGATGCGGTAGGCACGTGGCACGGTGTACCGGGCGCCCGTTTGGTGTCTCGGGAACCCTGTTCACATCGTTTGGGGCTGTGAGCGAAACTCCGGCCGGATCTCCTCATGGATGGAACCCGAATAGGCGATAAACCTGGACTAGAGACTGAGTGTTTAGGTAGGTCGTGGTCTACACCCACGTCGGCTTTTGCTTGAAGTCTGCCGAGCACATGTCGTGTGCAGACGCTAAGTGGTGGAAACATGTATGAAGAAGTACACCCCTGCAGGGTTAACATTATCTATTCGAATAGCCGTGTCCGCGGAAAAGGACTTCTGGGTTGCTTATATCAGTTCATAGACAAGTGAAAGTGGATACTTTAAAATGCGCAAGATAAGCGTGAGTGCTATGGATGGCGTTCTCGTAGGGAGACGGGAGCGGATGCATAGTGGTGTATTGATATGGTGAATATGTGGACTCGTGTGCGCCACCTCAAAAGAGTTACTTGCAGGGGTAGTTCAGGATAGCCACCGCATCAAAGCTGGCTTGCTGCAGTTAAACCCCACCATCCCCTTTGTTGATAATGATGCATATGTAGTTAGTTCTGATGTAAGTCTTGCTGGGTACATTTGTACTCACGTTTGCCTATTTTATGCTTTTGCAGAGAGACTTCGGTCTCACTAGTAGTTCCGCGTGGACTTCGACGTTTAGCTTGTTACCTCAGCTACGATCTTGTGCCCTCGACAGGATCTGGTAGATAGTCAGGCTTCTCAGCCTTTTTCATTTATAGTTGTCTGTACTCAGACATGATAGCTTCCGTTTGTGCTTTGACTTGTATGCTCTGATTGTTGGGTCATGAGACCCATGTTTGTAATATCTCGCTCCTCGGAGCCTAATGAATAAATACTTGAGTTGTAGAATCATGTTGTGATGCCATGTTGTATTTGCACATATCGAGCATATTGTGTGTATGTTATTGAAATGCTTGGTATGTGTGGGATCTGACTATCTAGTTGTTTACCTTTAGTAGCCTCTCTTACCGGGAAATGTCTCCTAGTGTTTCCACCGAGCCATGGTAGCTTTCTACTGCTCCGGAACACTTAGGCTGGCCGGCATGTGTCCTTCTTCGTTCCTGTGTCTGTCCCTTCGGGGAAATGTCACGCGATGAATACCGGAGTCCTGTTAGCCCGCTACAGCTCGGTTCACCGGAGTCCTGCTAGCCCAGTGCTACAGCCTGGATTCACTCGCTGCTGACCGACACGTTCGATGTTTGGTCATGGATGCCTGTCCCTGTAGGTTTGTGCCACTTTGGGTTTACGACTAGCCATGTCAGCCCGGGCTCCTTATCATATGGATGCCAGCGACACTATCATATACGTGTGTCAAAAGACGCAAACGGTTCCGGGCAAAGGTAAGGCGACACCCGTGGGAACACCGTGCGTGAGGCCGCAAAGTGATATGAGGTGTTACATGCTAGATCGATGTGGCATTGAGTCGGGGTCCTGACAGCGTTGGTATCAGAGCTTGACTGCCTGTAGGATTACCAAGCCAAACTGGTAGAAGTTGAGTCTAGAAATTCTTTAGTTATATAAGGAAATTGATTGTGGGATGGGAACGTGAGGCTCTTTTTACTCCTTATATCTCATGCCTTCTGATCTGAGTCATCTTATCTTTCCTGCGGGGTTAAGGAACTAGGCTTTGTCTTCTTTCTATCAGGATCACGTGTTACTAATCCGTAGACCTATAGAATTGTTGGACTTAAGCCTCAGTCCAGTTCCTACTACTTCTGTATGTTAACTGTTGATTTCGAAACCTTGATATTGTGCTTCCGAGTGGTTATGCCACCATTTTTGTGATTGTCTCAAATCTTTTTGAGCATTTACAGCCGTTATGCTGTCCGAGTCATCCCAGGTTTCTAAAATAGTCGGATGCATTTGCAAATCCCTTCCCTCTGTTTCCAATGTGCTTTTGGTCAGATTAATCACACAAATCAGTGAGTTGAGGTACTTTATTGCCTTGACATATATGTTGGAGCTATTATTATGACCCTAGGTGTTTTAGGGAGTCACCTAGTAATCTAGCAATGTTTTGTGTTCCCAGTGTGAAGATTCTGGCCATCATTCTCGAAAGCATCCCGTGGTGCTACTTAGTAGTAGGTATTCTATTCCTGGGTTTTGAACCCGAGATTCACCCTACTTACTTCATGTTGATAGTAATTTCTAGCTCCCTTAGGTTATTAGTAACCTTTGCGATAGTCCTTGAAGTCCGTGGTATCTTCTTCTTCCAAATACCATGAACTACTTATGGAAGAAGTTCCTCGTTGAACTGAATGATCACAACAGGATTATTCTTGATGAGTTCTCCATTATATATTGTGGCTCTGCCAGTTCTACCTTTCTGCATGGGTTATCCGGAAGAAATATGTTGAACTTCGTTCGACATGCTAAACCATGCATCCACAACTCAGAAAATCGTATGTTCCTTGAGTTGTCCCGCTTTAGTTGTCTTCTGACCTCGTCTATCAATTGATAGTCAAGAGTATGTGTGCAGTCGTTCATCGATACCTATTACTCTTGTGGTCCGTCAAGCCATTCTATTCAGGATGACTAGGAGAAATGAACTCCAGTACCTCATCCATATCTAGGATTGGGTCAAAGAAGTTGTGCTCCGCAGAACAAATTGCTAATCCAGCTTTTGCTCTGTTCTACCTTGGAGTATTACCATCTTTTATATCGGGATTGTTATAGGAATTGCACACCCTCCTATGAACTCTCGGTAGTGATACTTCTCGCCATCATTATTCATTTCTCGGCTACCGTGTTGTTGCAACCGGAATGCCGACGGGTGAACTATGATGTGTGAAATCAGTACCCCTAGCAACTAGTTGCTTGGTAGTAAATGGACAATATTCTCATTCTTAGCATGTTGGTTATTGAATCACCATTCTAAGATAGATTGTGCTACCTAGTCCTTATTTCCTGGTGCACTCTTTGATTGATGAGTTAGGATTTTGTCAAATCCTCTCTCATTTGATCATATCGTCTTGCCCTCAAAAGCGAGATTGTTCTCGAGCTTAGTAACATATCGGTGGTTCGTGATTTTCCAAATATCTTCTCGAAAGTATCACCAGGTTGTCACCTGACTGTTATGTTGAGCTCGTGATCAAGTTGGTTTATCCTGTTAACCACCCTTTCTCCAAGAATCCATGTTGGATACCCCTGAGCTAGTTGGTTAAGCTATGCATCAACTTGGAGAGTTGGAAGATGGAAGCTTGTCCGAATTAGTTCATCTTAAGGGATATCTTGTATGTGTGTTGGAGAAAGACGATATCTTCATCGATTGATCCTTGTGACCAATTGTTGGACCTATTATCTTACCCCATCTTTGATTTGAGTGTGGGCTATCCTCAAATCAAGTCAGAACCAACGATGTTCGTAATGTTGCCTTACTCGTGGTTTTCCTCGAGCATACACCGTTATATTCTTGGGTCTGACCAATGCTATCACCGTGTTCACTTAACTATGGAATTCCTTTTAAAAGGAAATCTGGATGAATTGTTGTTGAGCCCATCGACAACATCCTTGTCTTCTCCATAATTTTGCTGAACATTAAGCTAGTGTTGGAAACTTTTGAAAGCATTTCTTCATGCTAGCTCATGAAGCATATGTTCGGATGTAAGAAGTGACTTCCTCCAGTTCATGTGCATTAGATGCAAGTTGCCGTCGTGGATTCGAGAAAGTCAATGTTGCTTTCTTTGGAATCATTCCAAATCAGTCATGCACACCTGCGAAGTATTCTGTGGTTTGAAGACTTGCAACCTTCAATCTATATGTGTCCCTAGCACACCAAGCCACTGACTGATTTGTTCAGGAAAAGGAGTCGATGTGCTAATCCTAGGTCATGCACAAGACTTCAATATCCTCGATTATGGTTCCCCACCTGAACTCGGTAGTGTTTTATTGTAAGACTATCATGTGATAATGTTTGTCTAGGACAGCGTGTTCACATGTTGTAGCAGAACCAACTCATGTTTTGGAGCTTGCTATCGTAATTCATTTCCCGAGAATCTTGCAATGTCATCTCGTTGATTTGTGTTGCAAACTTTCATTTTTCTTCCTAGACTCGATGAGTCTGGAATATCCTGACACCACCCAGATCTGAATCTCAGGCAGATATGATGGTTGGAACATTTCCCAAGAACTATAATACTGGTCCCTCGATAACCGGTAAAGTGGATGTCATGGCCAACACACCCAACTGGAAGACCTATTATTATAGTATCTTGATTGAAGAAGTTGGCCACCTCCCCATAAGGATTTCGTAGGATCTACTTCCTAGTTGTTCCTTATGGATTTTTGTGCTCCCGAAGTCCGACCTTTTTACTTGATGGTCTGGTTACCAAACCATTTCAATAAATGGATTACGCTAGCACATCAAGGAGAACATTAGAAGCGGAGTGCTAAATGTCTCTCGGTCGATCATCCGGATTTCGATCTTTTGGCCTCGCTAAGGTGAAATCCAAGGAGGTTATCCTCCTTTGTATCTGCATCATCCATCGCTGTTCATCATGGTAGTACGTTGTGTTGCCATGATCCTTGACACGGATGTTGGTAAAACCTTGATGAATATGGAAATGCTCAAGTTCTTGAGAGCACGCTCAAGCGCTAGGTGATATCACCGGCACTAACTGGGGTTGCTCTCAGTTCCCTCGGTTATGCTATAACTTTTCTAACAGTGAATTCACTCTCTATTGTTGGGTTCTTCCCTAGTTACCAGAATCATTCCCAGCATTTGCATTTTCTTCCCAGCTTGCACCGCCAATGTGCCGTTCCACCATGGGTCTCTTCCATTTCCGGTGATAAGCAAATTCATCCATTACGTTGTCTTCAACAAGGTAATCCACATCATCCAAGTTTGGGTATGACATTCTACCGACCCCCGCCAATCGATTGCTGTGATTTGCCTTAGGCCGATATAGAGAGTCTTAATGATCTCTGAATCAAAGGTAATTCTTTTTGCCACTTAAGGTAATAATCTACAAATCACCCTCCTCCAGGATGTTTCGTTGTGGTATCATGGCAACTCAACTCCTCGCTACGTTGACAACCGATCACCACATTCTTAAGTTTGGAATTGTTGTCTACCTAGTGAACCTTTGTCATCTGCTTCACTCCATTCCTATGGATGTATGCTTCATCTCTCAGCTCGAGAGATGTTGCTATGTCTCATTCCGTGAGTTAATCCTGAGTTGTTCGACCTTCGAGAAGAACGATTCTTTTAGGGGTTTTCCTTTCCTCTCGTTGTCATGTTAGTTGGAGTTCTCAAGGCAAGACTTCGAGACAATGATGGTGAACGAATCAACGTTCAATTGAAGTGCAACCTGGATCGTGAAGATTGTACTAGTTTGCGTTCCCCCTTCACCTTACCTTACGCTTGAATCTCGGGACGAGATTTTTGTTTAGTGGGGGTGAGCTGTCACAGCCCCAGATCAGCCCTTGTTTGTTTTTGCTTTAGCATCCATGCAACATGTTTAAATTTTATGAAATTTGAAATGGGGATGACCAAGCCCTAGCACCAAAGCATTGCAAATAGGTTCAACTTCAAAATATTTTCAAAGAACCCAAATTGGTTTGCAAAAATGTTCATGATTACTGGAAAAGGGTGAAAACCATATCCAGAGATGATGGATATTTTTCCAAGACATTTTTGGATTTTTGATTAAACCATATTGTATTTGAATTGGGGCATTTAAATATTGTTAATATTTTTAAATGCTCCAACAATTCTGAAAATAGTTGAGGGCCTCTGTAATAATTCAGTTAATGTCCACAATTATTCTCAGGATTTATAAAAAATGATTTAGTGTCTAAAACTAAATCAAAACAAACTACAGAAAATAGAAATAGAAAAGAGGAAATAAAAGAAAGGGAGAGAAGGCCACCAGGCCACCTACCTAACTTACCTGGCGCCCACTTACCTGGCCCAGCACGGCCCAGCCCATCTCCACTCCCCCTGTCGTCTTCCTCCTCGCCAGAAGGACCGAGGCGTGGCGCGCGCCCGAGAGGCCTCGGCCACCTCCTGCTTCCCCTGGCCACCTCTTGCTTCCTCCTCGACGCCCCGGTGACGCCACGCGCCTCTCCGACCCCCTCTCACCTCTCCCTCACTCGCTGCACCCTCTCTCCCTCCCCTGACTCCCTTCCCCGAGCTCACCCGAGAGTCGCCGTCGCCGCCGTTCGCCATAGCCGCAGCCACCAGCCCTCCCTCACCCTTTCGCCAGTTCCAGAAGCTCCGCCGCTGACCTCTACACCGTCCCCGCCAAGCCACACGAGCGGACGCGCCCTACAGCGGCTTCCCCGACCTCTTCTTCAAGCTTCGGCCGCCGAGATCGCCGGCGACCGTGTGCCCTCCCTAACGCCTCCCCGAGCTCCCCGAGGCCACCGTCGCAACCCCTGTGAGCCTCCGGTAGATTCCCCTCTTCTTCCCGCGTCGATTTCGCGCCCTAGCCACAGATGCACATAGCCGAGTTGTGCTCGCCGCCGGCGAAGTCGTCACCATGGCTTGAGCAAGCCCAGCTTGCCCCTGAGCATGTCATCGCGCTCACGCTGCTCCCAGGAGCCGATCTAGCCCACCCGTTCGTCTCACCGTGCACCACAACGCCGATTCCAAGCACACCCGAACTCCGGCCGCCGCCTTGGAGCTCGCCGTCGTCGGCTCTGGCCACCATAGGTCCGGCCACCACCACCGTTCGACGCGTGCCACTGCGTGCGTTTGAATGCAACTAACCGCGCTCGAAATGATGCCCTGAGGGCGATTTCCGAAGCCCGCCGCCGCATCTGGCCTCGCCGGCGTCATGTCGCCGGTGGGGTTGACCCACTTGACCACGGCGGAACCCCCCCCCCCTGGGTCGATGACAGGTGGGGCCAGCCCCTGTTAATTAGTTTAGGTGTTAGATTAGTTAACACTAATTAATTTAGTTAATTATTTAAGCCACTGACATGTGGGCCCAGCCCCACTGACATTTTCGTTAGTATTAGTTTAACCCTAATCAACCCGGTTAACCAACTAAGTCACTGACATGCGGGTCCCACAGGTCAGATTTGACCTGGACAACGCCGTTGACTTGCTGACGTCACTGTGAAGTCATGCCGACGCAGTAATAGGTTTTCTGGATTTAATATTATTCAGGAAATTCAGAAAATGATTTAAAACTTCAAAAATTCATAGAAATTCAACCGTAACTCCAAATCAAATAATTTATATATGAAAAATTATCAGAAAAATTCAAGGAATCCATCTATACCATTTTCATGCATGTTTGAACAATGTTTGTCCTCTGTTTTGGACAAAACAAATAAAGGGCATTTAAATAATCACATATGGAATTTGAATTTGAATCTTGTATTCAAACCAACCCCATCTAACTTGTTGCTAGATGCATTAGCCCAAAACACATTCATTTTGCCATGTCATGATCATGCATCATATTGTGCATTGCATTGATTGTGTTCCCTTTTGTGTTGCCGGTATTTGTCCCCTCTCGATAGACGTGATACCGATGATGTGATCGTTGACACTGATGAAGACTCAATGCTATCTTCAGAAGTGCCAGGCAAGCAAAACCCCCTTGTTCATTCCGATACAATCCTACTCTCTCGCTCCTGCTCTCTTTTACTGCATTAGGACAACAACGATTCAACTGTTACTTGCTGCGGTAGCTGAACCCCTTTATCCTCTGCATGACCTGTCATTGCCACAGTAAATAGATGAAACCCACTAGCATGAGTAGGAGTTGTTTGAGCCCTGTTGTGCCTACTCATTCATGCTTGTTTGTCATGCCTGCTACTGCTTAGAGTTGAGTTAGGTCTGATTCATCGGGGATGAATCGGAGGTGTATGAACATGTCCTATTGTGTGTGAGCTAAGTGTGTGAATACGATTTGGTAAAGGTAGCGGTGAGAGGCCATGTAGGAGTACATGGTGGGTTGTCTCATTGAAGCCGTCCTCAGGAACTGAGCTCTATGTTTGTGATCCATGATTCAGCTACTACCATACATTGGGCCCTGAAATATGACCCCGCTCGACTTCTTATTCACCCTTGTCCTCTGTCCAGGAGTTGCAAGTAGTTTCTGGTGTTTGTAGTAGGCTGGAGGCCGTGGGCAGCGCTGACCGGAGGGGTGGGCTGTGATGCGGTAGGCACGTGGCACGGTGTACCTGGCGCCCGTTTGGTGTCTCGAGAACCCTGTTCACATCGTTTGGGGCTGTGAGCGAAACTCCGGCCGGATCTCCTCATGGATGGAACCCGAATAGGCGATAAACCTGGACTAGAGACTTGAGTGTTTAGGTAGGTCGTGGTCTACACCCACGTCGGCTTTCGCTTGAAGTTTGCCGAGCACATGTCGTGTGCAGACGCTAAGTGGTGGAAACATGTATGAAGAAGTACACCCCTGCAGGGTTAACATTATCTATTCGAATAGCCGTGTCCGCGGAAAAGGACTTCTGGGTTGCTTATATCAGTTCATAGACAAGTGAAAGTGGATACTTTAAAATGCGCAAGATAAGCGTGAGTGCTATGGATGGCGTTCTCGTAGGGAGACGGGAGCGGATCCATAGTGGTGTATTGATATGGTGAATATGTGGACTCGTGTGCGCCACCTCAAAAGAGTTACTTGCAGTCGTAGTTCAGGATAGCCACCGCATCAAAGCTGGCTTGCTGCAGTTAAACCCCACCATCCCCTTTGTTGATAATGATGCATATGTAGTTAGTTCTGATGTAAGTCTTGCTGGGTACATTTGTACTCACGTTTGCCTATTTTATGCTTTTGCAGAGAGACTTCGGTCTCACTAGTAGTTCCGCGTGGACTTCGACGTTTAGCTTGTTACCTCAGCTACGATCATGTGCCCTCGGCAGGATCTGGTAGATAGTTAGGCTTCTCAGCCTTTTTCATTTATAGTTGTCTGTACTCAGACATGATAGCTTCCGTTTGTGCTTTGACTTGTATGCTCTGATTGTTGGGTCATGAGACCCATGTTTGTAATATCTCGCTCCTCGGAGCCTAATGAATAAATACTTGAGTTGTAGAGTCATGTTTGTGATGCCATGTTGTATTTGCACATATCGAGCATATTGTGTGTATGTTATTGAAATGCTTGGTATGTGTGGGATCTGACTATCTAGTTGTTTACCTTTACTAGCCTCTCTTACCGGGAAATGTCTCCTAGTGTTTCCACGGAGCCATGGTAGCTTGCTACTGCTCCGGAACACTTAGGCTGGTCGGCATGTGTCCTTCTTCGTTTCTGTGTCTGTCCCTTCGGGGAAATGTCACGCGATGAATATCGGAGTCCTATTAGCCCGCTACAGCTCGGTTCACCGGAGTCCTGCTAGCCCAGTGCTACAGCCTGGATTCACTCGCTGCTGACCGACACGTTCGATGTTGGGTCATGGATGCCTGTCCCTGTAGGTTTGTGCCACTTTGGGTTTACGACTAGCCATGTCAGCCCGGGCTTCTTATCATATGGATGCTAGCGACACTATCATATACGTGTGTCAAAAGACGCAAACGGTTCTGGGCAAAGGTAAGGCGACACCCGTGGGAACACCGTGCGTGAGGCCGCAAAGTGATATGAGGTGTTACATGCTAGATCGATGTGGCATTGAGTCGGGGTCCTGACATTCTTGCTCTGGCTTCACTCTGCCTCTGAATCAACTCGTGGTCTCGGTTAAAGCTGCCTCTAATGGATCCATGACTATCTCTTCCTTGTCTGATGTGTGGGTGCTGGTAGAAGATGTCCCTCCGACCATGCGCACCATGGCTTTCCTGATGGCTTTCGGAGTACTTATTGGCAAACCCATTGAAGTTGAGCAAGAATCTTTGGCAATCCTGGGGCCGGCCCGGCTCCGGGTTTGGTGCATCGACCCCCTGTGCATTCATGGCTCCCTCGATGTCTTGCCTGCGGCTGGGCTCTACCGCCGGCTGGAGGCTGACTTGGCTATGGCCTCGGGTCCGTCTTCTGCTGCAGCCTCTCCTAGTCGTGTGCACCCTATTCCTGTGCGTTCGCCTGCGTCCACGGCTCGCAAAAGTGGCCGTGTCTCCAACAGTGGTGAGCGGGTGGTCGATCGGGCTGCTCGGCGTGCGGCGGCTCGGGATCTGCCCCCTGCAGGTTCGTCCTTTCCTCCCTTCCCCTCCCCCCTCCACGATTCCCTCTCCTGTTTGTTTAGTTCTCCCTTCTCAATCTGATGATCACTTTCTTAATGTTTTAAATGATGTGGGTATCTGTTTAGATTCTAGTTTGGGTTCTCCTTCGTCTGTTCTTGGTATCATTAGGGCGAATTAAATCGCTCAGGCGGATATTGTGAAAGTCAAGGAGGCTAGGGAGGGCTCGGGCGCCCCACTGGTGGTGGCCAGTGGGGACGAGGGGGGATATGACAAGAGTCATGCTCCCTCGATGATCTCTAAACGCGGGGTAGGGAAACAATCAAAATCTTGCGTTGCCCCGAGCAGGTTGAGTCTCCGTATCAAAAACTTGTCGTATAAATGAAGGCATTTTTCTGGAACATTAGAGGTTTCTGTGCTAGGGGGCGTAGAGACCAACTTAAGGACCTAGTTCGATCTGAGAATGTAGATTTTATTGGCCTTGTCGAGACTTTTCAATCTTCCTTTTCTGCTAGTGAATTATCGGCTATTGCTGGGATAGATAGATTCCGTTGGAATTTTGTGGCCTCGGCTGGTCACTCGGGCGGTTTTTTACTTGGATCCAAAAAAGATACTTTTGATTTCGTGGCTTTCGACCATGGCATTTTTTGGGCTAGCACGGTGGTCTCCATTCGTTCTCTCAACTCCTTGGTGGAAATCTTGGTGGTTTATGGTCCGGCTGACCATGCTATGTCTTATGGTTTTTGGATGAGCTTAGTATTAAGATTGAATCTTGCCAGCTTCCTTTGTTGATTGGGGGTGATTTTAATTTGCTTCGATTTCCCTCCGACAAGAGCTCTCCTAACTTCTCGTGGCCCTTGGCTGATGCGTTCAATGGCTTCATTAGGGATATGGCTATTCGTGAGATACCTAGGGTCGGAGCCCAGTACACGTGGTCTAATCATCACCCCCCCCCATCCGCTTAGTTCTTGACAGAGTTTTTGTTTGTCCGATATGGGACCCTCTTTTCCCTCATGCTAGTCTTAAGGCCCTTGCCTCTGTTGGTTCTGACCACACACCCCTGATTCTAGATGATGGATCACGCACTATGGGTGTCTCGAGGTTTCATTTTGATGCTTCCTGGCTTCAGGTCGAGGGTTTCAATGGTTTGGTGGCTCAAAAAATTTGTCCTTCCTTTCTTCGAACCGTCGGTCTTTTGGCCCGATGGATGACTGGCACCAATGCTCTTATTTTCTGCGTAAATTCCTTAGAGGTTGGTCCAAAAACCATTTTGCTGAGTCAAGGCGTGACAAAGCAAGGCTGGTGGCTTAGATAGGCGTTCTAGACGAATGCGCGGATTCAGTTGGGTTGTCCCCGGATGAATGGCAATCCCGATATGGTTTAGAAGAGGCGTTGTTGGCCATTCATAGGCAGGAGGAAATTTACTGGAAACAACGTGGTACTATCAATTGGACCCTCAAGGGGGATTTGCCCATGGCATATTTCTTTGCTATTGCTAATGGTAGACGGCGAAGGTGCTTTATTGATAGCCTTATTATTGATGGTGTCAGGACCTCTGACCCACCGGTGATTATGCGGCATGTGGTCTCCTTCTTCTCTAACCTTCTAGCGGCTAAACCCAAGCTAGGCTTTAAGTTGGTTGCGTCCTTCTGGTCCCCGCGTGATCAACTTTCGAGCGCTGACAATGAAAGCCTTCTAATTCCCCCTTCGGAGGAGGAAATTTTCGAGACGATTCGTTCTGCCAATTATAATGCAGCGTCAGGCCCTGACGGCTTTTCCATTCCTTTTTTCCGACAATTCTGGCCTCAATTAAAAGGCCTAATCTTGGCTATTACTCAAGGCTTTTGGTTGGGGACTGTAGACATCTCGAGACTGAACTACACAGTTCTTACCCTCATTCCTAAAGTCAAAGGCGCTGACCTAATCTCCCAATTTAGGCCTATTGCTCTCATTAACAACTTTGCTAAGATCCCAGCCAAGGGTTTGGCTATTAAACTGTCCCCGATCGCTCATCGGGTCATTAGCCCTTTCCAATCCGCGTTCATTAAGGGAAGATACATCCTGGATGGGGTGCTTTGCCTCCACGAAATTATCCATGACCTTCGCAGCAAGAACACCAAGGCTCTGGTTCTCAAGCTCGATTTTGAAAAGGCTTACGATTCGGTGAGTTGGAGCTTCCTTTGCCAAGTGTTGTTGGCCAAGGGATTCGATGGCTCGGTGGTCCACCGTCTGATGCAACTTGTCTCTGGGGGTCATACGGTGGTGGCTGTTAACGGGCAGACCAGTAATTTCTTTGCGAATGGTAGGGGTTTGAGACAAGGGGATCCGGCGTCTCCCCTACTTTTCAACTTTGTGGCTGATGCTCTCTCCCGCATTCTGGCTCGTGCAGCGGCTGCTGGACATATTTCGCCTGTTAGTTCTCATCTCATTCCTAATGGCATTTCTCACTTACAATATGCGGACGCAGGGCCGGTCCTAAGATTTTGGGGGCCCGGGGTGAAACGACAATCTGGGGCCCTTTGGGGCCCTTAGTATAAATGCCTATTAATAATCATCGTATGTACATATAATTTGTATCAAAGAAAGTGCATCCAAAATGATTGTGCATATCACATAATGTATTACATATAGCTTCAAATATTTCTCCTAACATTCTGAGATGCAAAATCACTAGCTTCGTGCTCTTTCAGTCTTTCATTAATATGCCTCCAATCACAAAAACCATCATTCCCCATTGCACTCTTGCATTTATCAGAATTGAAAAGCTTACAGCGAAAACGAAACACTTTCTTTGTGTGTTTTGAAAAAATAACCATTTCCTATCACGCACCTCTCCATTGCTCATCTTTCTGGAGTAATAATGGCTATACGAAAAATGTCTTGAATTTTCATCCAAAGGATATTTATTGTTTTCTTCTTCCATTTTAGGCCCCTTTTCCACTAATATGTCCCTCGCTTTGTTATCAAGATTACCCCAATTGCTTGGGTCATAAATATCCACACTAACTTGTTCCTCATCAACACTAGTAGATTCTACCGCATATGAATTAAATATGGGCTCATGATCACTCACATTGCTATCATCCATGTTGACGTCAACATTGCCTTCTATAGGAGTATGACCATCATCTTCTTGATTGCCATTAGTTTGGTCACCCGCAAGAACTATCACCAACTCGTCTGGATTTTTTGGCATGCTTGTATCGCTCTTATAATATTTAAAAAGAGATCCGCTCAATGCTTCTTTCTCTTAATCTACCTCCTTCTTTTTTCCTTTTATGACTTCTGGATGTATACTTTCTACCTGAACTCGACATGACCCTGCTGAAATTGAAAAGAACAATTAGTTTTTAAAATTACCGCAAAACTAATTAAAACATTAGATTAAGTGCAGAAGACCATCTAATATAATGAGAATTTGCTAGGGCATGGAATAATACCTTCTCTATATAATCTAATCTGGCAAAGTGGACGCAATGATTTGAGCGCCCTAAAAACAATGTCGTGTTAATCTGTCAATCTGTCAATCGATCGAGAAATTGGGAATCAGGATGAGAAAAGAAAGAAATAGGACGAAGATCATGCGAGGGAAGAGAGGAAGAGGGCGCAACCAGATGTACCTGCCGCAGTCCTGGCGTCGTTCGTGAGGAGGCAGAGACGCAGTGCCAGAGTCAATGAGATTAGACGAACACGTACAGCGGAAGAGGAGAGAAGGCAGGGAACAGCCGATCCAATCCAAAGTTACAGAAAATCAATGGAACGATTCCTTTTCTCTCCGGTCTCCACGTGACCATGTACGTGCGAATATGGGCCAGGCCCACCAAATCTGTTTACTTTTCTATGCTAGCTAGCACGCAGAAGCTGAGCGAGGCGCCGAGATTTGATCAAAATAAAAAACAAAAGAGCCAGGCGCTGATTGATTTGCCCCCTCGAAGACCTGTACGTATTAACGTACGTATACCTGGGAGGGGGCCCCAGACTTTCGGCGGCCCGGGGCGGCCGCCCCGTTCGCCGTGCGGACGACACCATCATTTTGGTGGAGCTTAATGATCATTCCATCACAAATCTGAAATTTATTCTTCTATGCTTTGAAGCTTTGTCGGGCCTTAAAATCAACTTCTCTAAGAGCGAGGCTATTGTGACTGGGGTATCTGATGAGGAGGCGCAGCGGGTGGCACACCTTCTGAATTGCTCTCTCGGGTCTTTCCCTCTTAAATATTTGGGCCTTCTTATTTCCCCTATTAAGTTGTTGGCTAAAGATTTTGCCCCGGTTGTGACTAAAGTTGGAAATAGAGTTCTGTTGTGGCGAGGCCGGTACAATTCCCAGGCGGGCAAGGTTGCCCTCACCAATTCCTGCCTTTCCTCGCTCCCGATGTTCCTTACGGGATTCTATCTGCTGTCCGAAGGGACGCATTCGGGCTTCGATAAGCACAGGGGTGCTTTCTTCTGGAATTCCTCCGATAATAAACGCAAATATAGGATGGTAAAGTGGGATCTCATTTGTAGACCCAAGAGCATGGGGGTCTTGGCATCATTAACACCAGAATCATGAATAAATGCCTGTTGCTAAAATGGTGGTGGAAGATTATGTTCCTCGACGACCGTCCCGCTTGGCTTAATATCCTAAAAGCGAAATATTTTCCTTCTTCCAGCCCTATGTTCGTTACTGCCTGTGGTGGTTCTCAATTCTGGCGCCAGCTGGTTAGCATCAGGCTGGCTTTCCAGTCCCTTGTGAAGTTCGTTGTCCGTAACGGTAAGTCCACGCGTTTTTGGTTAGACTGGTGGGTTGGGGACACCACGCCGGCGGTGGCCCACCCGACTCTGTTCTCGTTTTGTGCTGACCCCGAGATCTCTATCTTTGAGCTCTCGGCTCAGGGCTGGGTTCTTGATTTCCGGTGCTCTCTTTCCCCAGTAGAGTTGGAAGAATGGCATCGACTTATTGCCTGCTTCCCCCTGCTCTCGGAGGAAGAGGACTCCGTGGTTTGGCCTCACTCCTCTTCGGGGTGTTTTTCGGTAAAGTCGGCGTATTTGAAACTTATCGCTGGTACCCGCACGGAAAAGTTTAAGTACATTTGGTCTGCCCGCATCCCTCCCAAGATCAAGATCTTCCTTTGGCAAGCTCACCGTCGCAAACTTCCAGCGGCTGACCAGATTAAGAAGAGGAATGGTCCGGGCTCGGACTCCTGTCAGCTTTGCGGTGCCCTTGAGAATACTGAGCATATCTTTTTCCAGTGCTCTTTGGCTAAATTCATGTGGAGTTGCATTAGACTTTGGCTTGGGGTTAATTGGAACCCCTCCTCCTTTGGTGATTTGAGGCAGTGCATCAATTCCCTAGTAGGCCATTCTAAGAGAGTTTTCATGGTGGGCTGGGCTGCGATTTGTTGGGTGCTCTAGACTACTAGGAACAAGTTCACTATTGAACACATTTTCCCAACTAACCCAGTCAATTGCTTATTTAAAGCCATTATCTTTTTGCAGCATTGGAGATCATTGATTAAGGATGGGGATCTAGAGGCTTTCGACGATATGCTATCCAGAATGAAATCTACGGCATCTACCCTGCTGCGGCATTCTAGGCGGAATCTTCCTTAGTGGTTTGGCTGTTGGTTTGGAGGCCTGCGTGCCATTTAGGCTGGATGGCTTGTAACTGCAGTTCTTATTCGGCTATGTTAAACTTCTGTGGTTTTGTGGTTGGTTGTGACTCTGTCTGGTGGCTTTATTTATAAAGTCAGGCTATCGCCTTTTATCTAAAAAAATCTATTTTCTCCACCGGAACGTATCTATATACATTGGATTCAGGAAAAAAGTTAGAAATGGAGGAGGTGGGTGTGTGTGTGGGCGCGTATGTATTTGCCCTAACGGTAGCTTGTCCAGCGTGCTAGTGAGTTACAAATATCCCCGCAAAAAAGGTGAGTTCCAAATACCTGGTAAAAGTAAAAATTCAAGCATACCCTCGCTAATAATTTCTCCATTGTTTAACTCCTTGCCGTCGTCCCAAATTGAACTGCCGTGTTCGCCAGGACACGCAACAGATTTATCACCGCGTAGGAGGGATCATCAATACATCGCTTCCCGCTTCTGAATTACCGTCGGTAACACGAAAATACCAGCGTGCCGTCAATGTTTAATTGCCGCCTGTTCATCCTACCTAGTCAGCCAATGTCACCTCGTATGCACTAGTAAAAAGAAACATAGTTACACTAATCACGTTGAACAACTCAAAGTTGCATCTATCCAACATATCCTCTGCGTGTAAAAGCAAGAGCACTGTTTAATTAAGCTGCCAATTCTCCAATCTCGAGCATAAGGTATATACTGATTTTTTTCGATAAAGGGCGCTTTTATTATTTCAAAATGTAGCATCAAAGTGATACAAAGCATTAAGAGTATCACCCGGCCTCTGCATAACTAG